>NC_061521.1:16412500-16447500 GCF_022379125.1 Scophthalmus maximus | reverse complement strand
AGGTGGCTCAGGTATTTCACTCGATCAAAGGAGGAAAAACATTCAGGACTTGACATCGTTTACATGATAATTCTAATAATCGACAGCTTTTGATCAAGTAAAGGGCACATGGCGACGACTGAGGCAACACAGACACATCACTGGCACCCCTCACTGTATGTGTGTGTGTGTGTGTGTGTGTGTGTGTGTGTGTGTGTGTGTGTGTTAGTGATGACAGTGGTGTGGATAGATGCTGTAAACACAGATAGTGTGTCAAGAGATCCTCCTTTAAACAAACACACACTTCCTGTTGTCGGGACATGTGGTTACAGTCAGTACTCGTAATTGAGACCCGCTGACGGTTACAAGAAACACAAATAAACTACGCACAAGCACAATCTGTCCATGCAAACAGTTTAAAAACCATGGCTTCTCGGGTAAAACTTGTGCAAAACCAGACTCTTTTTCCTCCCCTTTTCATTGCAGCCCTGTTTTCATTCGATGTCTCATCTTGCGACATTAATAGAAACCTGGAGAGTGGGCAGCAGGCAGAAGTGTCGCTTCATTATCATGCACATTAGCCACCGACACATTCCCCCAAAATAGCTTTTGAAAGAATCGGAGGATCTCAACCGCTATAGGCCGCTCAATGTGCAATTGGTTTTTCTCTCAGATAATTCACTCCCTGATTGCTTCTGACACTGCTACTGACGTGCTGGAACTCCATCACAGACAGTAGAGAGCAAAGTTAAATGGATCACCCTTATTTGAGGCGTGGAATCAGTTATGAATCAAACAAAAGTTGTCATATCTGCTGATGTGTCTTGGACATTTCTTGGGAGTTCTCGACTCAAACTTCAAAGAAATAATTATTTTGTTGAGAGATATTGAGTCTTAGGACACACAGATCACTTCAATTCCACAGAACAGGTCCTGTTCAGTGCACATAGTGCACTACTCAGCCTTTTGTCTGTCCCTCCCCCTGTGTTTATGGGTGTTGATGTGAACGTTTGAGACAGAACTTCGGAACAATTCGTGGACAAAATGGCCTGGTGAGTTTGTATATCCACACGAGCCATAACTGTTTAAATGACACATCCTTCAGCAAACACATCAACATCCCATATGAGCTCTATTGTGGCGCTCCTTTGACGGCAGATGTCAGTCACCCAGAAGTGCACAACACCGACACGAGCTGGAGAATACGCACAAATAGGTCATGTTTACATTCGCAACCTATATTGTAACCGGGGGAACATTTTGTGCTGTATTGTCTTGCTCACAGACACAAATGCCTATTTCTGACACAACCTTCCTGGACGCCGCGGCCCATCGACCCTCTGGGACGTGTTAATTAGAGCTTAGGATATAGAATTTTTCAAAGCAAAACTTGTCAAAGTTTGAAGATCCAGTGTAAAAATATATCCGCTTGCACACAAAGAGAATATTCAAAACTGGGAATTTGGCTTCAAATTTGTAAAATTCCAAGCATCTGTAACGACAGAAGAAATCATACGGCGTGGTTACGGCGCAAGATGGGAAACCACACACTGCTGGAGGACGGGGGGGGGGGGGGGGGGGGGGGGGGGGGGGGGTGCAGGCCTTCAGATATAGTGCCTGAACGTGTGTTTCCTCATTTCTCACACATCTGCTAACGGTCAACTTGTGTTGTCTGCTGCTCCCTGCTAATTTGCCCCCGCGTGACTCACGCAGAGGTGGAGACGCACGGGGGAGGGCGAGGTAGTTGGTCAAATTAAAGCGGCTGCTCTGGGGCAGCAGGTACATTTCATCCCACATGTGTCCGTGTCAGACCTCATACGTTTAATTAACGCGTTGATGGTGAACATGGCGTGGGGCGGGCGGGACGGCACGCCGCCTGGGTCTTCGGAGCCCACCTGAGTGATTCACCAGACATGCACACAGGTAATTTGAAGCATGATTACACGCACACGCACACACACACACACACACACACACACACACACACACACACACACACACACACACACACACACACACACACACACACACACACACACACACACACAGAAACACACACACACGCCCTCTGTGAGCTCTTTTAAAAAACAGCTGCTAAAGTTTTACCTCTCTGCTCCTCTTAGCACAGAAACATTGGCAGTCGATCAACACTCAGCAAAAATGTTTACAACCAGGTTTTTGTTTTTTTCCTTCACTCCTCCTTCCTACTCCATCTATCTTCTCATTAATCTTCAACTACTTACTTATTTTCTCAGTATTGTGAGCATGTACGGGAAACAAAACTCAAATCAAACACTTGTTTTTAGCCTGGTTGTAACTTTAAACAAAAGACATGGATTCTTTATGAGCATCTATGAGTTGTAAATAATATCTTTACTAAAGTATGATGAATAATAATCCCAAAGTGGTGCATTATATAACTGCATTAATTGATGATATACTCACTTTCTTTTCAAGAAGCAGACAATGTAATGTCAAAATATCCTTTGGCACGTGGAGGGATTCTTGATGAACAAAACCTGAACCCTCAAAATACAGAACTCTTGGTCAAAAATACTTTTTTACAATAAAATGATTCTTAGCAAATGTTCTGATCTGTAAGGCATTAATACATAATTGATCAAATATCGTTAAATTGCTTTCAAGTTAAAAGTCTGTTCCCATATTAGATGGCTTCTGTTTTTTTTATATTTATTTTCCCATGTCATGTTTACATTCACCGAAGTCTTCTTCTTCCTCGCCATTGGCACGTCTGTGTTTCTTAACGCCGGCTCACCACCAAACTGTCAATCAGCGGGAAAAAGACTAGAAACCAGAGGCAGGAATGTCCTTGTGCATGTGCACAACGCAAACAAGAGGGGGTTCCACTCATAAAAACACTGCTCCGGGGCGCTGTTAGTCCTCCAACACTCCACCGTGTGTCTTTAAAACAGTTCACAGCTTTAATGCCATTCACAAAAATGTAAGCCAACATACAAAGAGAGACGAAAAAAACCTGTTCCTGTGCTGAGAACGACATGCACCTCTAAACCTTTGGCGAAATTTGCATACCACCCACAAGTCCTCTTGTTACCAGTTGATGCATGTGAGGCCTCACTCCGGTGACAGAGAACATCCACAAATCAAGAGCCCGTGTGGGTGGTGCGTCCCGCTGAGACTGCTCACCTGGACGGAGTTTTCCAGCATCCTGTGTGCGACACTCCCAGTGACACAGAGCTCGCTCGTACACACGCACACACACGCACACGCACGCACACGCACGCACACGCACACACACACACACACACACACACACACACACACACACACACACACACACACACACACACACACACACACACACACACACACACACACACACACACACACACACACACACACACTGGGAGAAGAGGAGACACAAAAACCAAGGTACAGTAGTGAGAAGTACAGACAAGTGTGTGGTCATGTTTATAGGTTTGGGAAAGCCTGTGGCATTTCCTGATAACCCGTGCCAAGTGTGTTCTTTCCAACCCTCAGTACATCCGAGCCCCCCCCCCACCCCCCTCGCTCTCCTCCCCATCTCAACCATTTTGTGAATATATTCGAAGGTTTTCTTTGGCTCACTTTGTCGCCAGACTGGGTGTGAGTTTGTAAGAACAGGTGCCAAAAAAGTTAGAACAATAACAATGAACTATTCGAAAGCCTACTCAGAATCCCCTTTTCTGTGATTAACCGATTCAGCGCTGTCTGTATTTTCCTTTTGTGGCCATCCAGAGGTCCACGATGCTGAGCAAAAACACCGAAGATTTATCTACACTGTTTCATCCAAACTTGGAGGGAATAAAGTTTGTGCTGTGAAGGAAAACACACGGCAAAGATGCACGCAAGCAGTCAGTCACTGACAACAGTGTGTGTGTGTGTGTGTGTGTGTGTGTGTGTTTGTGTGTGTGTGTGTGTGGGGGGGATGTTGTTTAGACTTTTACTGGATGTCAGAGAACCTTAGTGCCCTGCTGTGTTCTGTGCAGATGGAAAACTGTGACTTCTCTGACGCAACTTACAGTAAGCTTTCGAAGAGAAACAAAACAAAACAGAAATCAAATGGTGCCAATTATAAAAGTTGCAGCTGATGTTGACCACATTTCAGTTACCAGATTCAGGGAAGTTTATTCGTACTTGGGTTGACTGCCCTGGGAGAGTCGCGACCCGCAGGCTGCTGAGAGTGTCGGGCGCTCTAACTTTAGAGCTAATTGTCGAATCAAAGTGCCACCGAGTTTGCAATACTGTTCCAAAAATAGCATTCGCCGCTTAAACTCTACGCGAATGGACGTCATACGACTATCGAAGCGATGTCGATGAACTTCAGGGGGGGTTTACGAATGCTGATCCCTGCCTGCAGCTTCAGTCACGGGTCAAGTTGTTGACGCAGCATCAATCTCGTGTGTCACTTCCTGCAATTAGTGGAACAAACCCAAAGAGCCACTCTGGAGACTTTTTTAACTCTACCACCAGTGAGTCATACGGTTGCAGCTTGAGGGCTTTGGACCGGGTGAAGTGCTCTTCCCCCGGGGGGGGGCCTCACTCTGAGGGTGTTTTGCAGAAATAGGTTTTATTAGATCGGCAAAACAGAAAAGATTCCTGGGCGGAAAGACATCACAAGTGGAAAGGGGTATTTGGTAAAACAACAACTACCTGTCACCTGAATTAAAATGCCTCTATTGTGTCAGTCATTGTTCTGTCTGACATTAAAACAATAATGGCCGGATCAACAAATCAGAAGGTTTTAAACAACTCCCCAATTCAACCCAATTATGTAAAATATTCATTTAGATGCAGAAACCATGGTGACATGTCCAGACGTGTCCATTCAAATTCATCCTTTTCAAATGTAACGCTGCGCGTGCACACGCCTGCTGCACTGCAAAAAATAAAAAATAAGGATGTTTAACAGACAGATGATGTCATGGCCTTAATGTTCAACTGTATGTACTGTTAAGAAGTGGTTTGAGTAACGAGTGCCGTGAGGATTTGTTTCAGGCCTTGTGTTGCATGTCTTCCCCTCTTGCTCCCCATCCCTTGGCTTCAACCGTCAACCATCTAGCAAAGGAAGAAGAAGAGGAAGAGAGTATAGTGAGGTTAGTTGTTGCATGTTCTCAATTGACTCAGTGAAGTCATTGACACACCCCGTGTATCAGAAATGAGATTGTAAGTAGTAGATGACTGACGCCTACAACTACAGAAAAACAGGTAGGAATTGGAAACAAAGCCTTGAATTTCCTGTTTTTTTCTACGGACTATTCTTTAAAATTCTATGTGGAGCTTAGTCTCTTTTGTGTTAGTACTTCAAATGAATTAAAAAGAGCTGTCGAACATGTCCCTGCTTTTTTCCTGCGTCTGTAACTTCTTAAGCCAGGCATGTTAAAGGGCATGACCTCGTTCCCCATTTACAAGAGTATCCCGTTACAACGTCCCTTCTAGATTATCGCCATACAGCACACATACAAAGACCTCCCAGTCTGACACGTCTCCAAGAAAAACAAACGTCTTCATGCTCCCCACCCCTAAAACCGTGGCCATATTGGTGCTTAGATTACCATCAGATAAACACAAATACCACCAAGTGAAGTACGACTGCTCTGAAACTCTGGCGTGAGCATCTGGCTTTCCCATCGCTGCTCCGGGCACGAGATGGCAGAGCCGTCTGTGTCAATCGTGTCTCCGGAGGCGTCAATAAATCAGAAACATAGGGGTCCTCAGGTCCAGCAGACAGGAACACACTCGGCCGTGCTGCGCGCCAGCATACATACGTTCAATGGCTGGGAGCTTCGGTCATCCTTCTCATTCTGAATCCTGTGTCTGTGTGTACATGTTAATACTCCAGGATGGAGGACGAGGAACTCAGCGAGAAAAGGAAATAATCAGGTCAGGATTTTTTTGTTTGTTTTTAAAGATCAATTTCTATTGTGCATGAATGTGTGCACGTCCTGTATGCACTCATGTGTGAGTTCAAGTTTTTTTGGACAGCAACAATTTGTTTAAGTTAACATCATTTTAAACAAATTACAAAACCAATGTTTGTAATTTCACATTACAAACATTGGGAAAATTCCTTATAAGACAACAATTTCTTTGAAACAAATGCGAATATTCAACCTATATCATATCTTTAACAACCCCTGAAATCCTTATTGTTGCTGACTCTGATGTAGACGTGTACCCCAGGGTGAGTACGTACACACACACACACACACACACACACACACACACCGCAAATCACACCTATCAGTGCTGCTGGGTGTGGTCCGATGTAAAACAGACCTGGAACCTACAGAGAGTGTAGTGAAACACTAAAACACAGATTTTCAGCCAGATGTTAGGGTTCTCCTATTTGATTTATTTTTTTAATCATATATTACTGGGCCGTGGTAAACGTCAGGATGCGCAGCACTATTTGACAACAACCAACAATTCTATCTTTTTTTTTTATGCTCATCCTCTTTTCAACAGCCGTCTCTCGGACACGTTTGTTCTGCAACTGTCCCAATATGTGGCTGCACAAAAAGGAGGATCTCCCCGGTCATAACAATACAACACTTTTATTGTGAATATATCATATTTGCACAATAATCAACAACAAATCATTATAAACATTTTTTCTTTCCTCTCATTTCATCTTTTATACAGTAAATATTATAAGTGTACAAATGTATACAAAATGTATTCAGGCTAGTCAAGTTCCACAAAAGAGTAACTCATGTACAGTATTAAAGCACAATCAGATATCGGAGGGACACTCACATGCCGGCACATAGACACGGGATCCCCCCCCCGGGGTTAAACACACGTCAACACGCGACTTTGATAGACGGGCATAACCTGGCCACTCGATACCAGCAGGTCACCATGAAGGCGAGGTGGAGAGAAGTCAACTTGGATCGGTGAAAACAAACAAACACTAAGAAACTTGTGTGTGATCTTTGTGATTTGCGGTAAAGTAAGGCAATGCAAAGTTACTCCCGGCAGTAGCATCTTGTCAAAGTTCTCTCCAGCGCCCCCCCCGATGCTGACCCACGGGCACGGACGGCGTTCAAACACAAGAACAAGCTCATCCCATGACATTGCAGCGTTTTTCGACACGGAGCCTTTCAGCGTCTGCTTCACAGCACTTGTAGAGCAACACAAGAAAGAGGAAACAAGCATGAGGACAACAGCAAGGAGAGGGAAAACAAAGAAACAGTCATCTTGATATGCTGATCTCATTCGCATTCTCATCTTGGCCCCTGGGTCTGGTGAGCCAGAGAGGGAACGGGATCGGGACTGACACAGAGAAGTGTCGGAACACAAGCTCAGGTCTGGTTCAGGTTCGCTTTGAGCCCGGAGGACGGGGATGTTCCTCTTGCCGAATCAAAACCACTGGCTCTTTCTACTGTCGTCTGGGCCCCATACGAATTGGACTGCGGCAGATTTGGCCCATTTCACAATGTATAACTTTAACTTTTGAATCCTCTCTGCTGTATTGCTGCAAGCATTAGCATAGAAAGCATACATGGTGAGAATACATCTCTCTGTGTGAGTTACTGTGTAGGCACTGGGGATTTGATGCATCAAATTGAAGACAACCAAAAGCTGTCGGACCAAGAACAAACACATGTGAAATTGCAATATCCTATTAGATTTTGATTCACGCCGGCGACCCCACTTTCTCAGGGAAGTATCTACGTTATCTACCTATCTATCTAACATTGTGACTTAGTAACAAATACCCTGGACACCCACATCCGAGGCATCTCTCAAAATAGACCTGCCTGCAGATTCTCCGTGGTATGTTTTTGTGTGTCAGTGGTCCTCGGTACTGCGTGGCGCTTTGGTGTCAGAGTGTCGGTGTTGTCTTTAGCTCTGTACTGAGCACATGCTGCTACAATACAACACCTAGCCAGTCACAAAATGCTTGTTGATTTGGAATACAACAAAAGGAAAGGAAATAGATACACAGTAAGCTACAGCACATTTCAAAAACACTCAAATGATATGGACGTTTCTTCGTACTGCCGTCGCACGAGTTGGCAAAAAAATCCATCTTCGCGGCGCAGTGATTCATACGCAATAAATATAACAAGCAACAAACAATACTGAAACTACACAAATCAACGCTGTCGGTGAACATAGAGTCTTCGAATGGTATTTCGTTGGCATAGTGGGACAACGCTTTCACCCTCCATTGAATAAATCCGAGAAATGAGGCAGAATTAAAGGGTTTGGTTAGCTCTTACTCTTGCACCATAGGAGTGTTAAGGAATTTTTATATATATGTGTATATATATATATCATGGGGATGAGTGCAGCTGAGCACAGTAAATGTGTCTCTGTTTCTGAAAATGATGAGGCGGAGATGAGTGAGCACCCTTTGGCATTGTAAAATGGAAACACTGATACTGGTCGTCAAAGAAAAATATTCTGCATACAGTATATCCTGGATGGTGTGAGTAGAGTCTTCTCTCCTCTCGTGAAGTGAGACAATGGTCGGTGTGTGAGTGTGTGAATGAGTGCGTGTGCGTGTACATGAGTGTGTAGGGGTCATGAGTGTCGTAAGGATGTGATGAGCCACAGTAGCAGCAGTTGAAGCCCGAGCATTGGCCAGAGACACGGGCTTAGACAGGCCCCTCCTCCGCAATCAGAATCATCTTCCTGTTGGAAGAATCAGTTGTCAATAAATGAGATAAACAGTCTTCTTCTCCTACATCCAGTAGCTCTACCCCAACCGTCACCATCATCACCCCTTCTGCCACTAACAACAATGAGGATCATTTTGTCCCAGGTGTCCCAATCCTGTGTCTGCTTTCCGTGTGTGTGTGTGTGTGTGTGTGTGTGTGTGTGTGTGTGTGTGTGTGTATGTGTTAACATACACCTGGATAGTGTGAGGCTTTTCCGTATCTGATGGGAGTATTCAGGATATCCCTACATACCAAAGGCCTAGGAAAAAAAAAAGAGCCTGGAGTCTTCTGTACGTAAAAGGGAGAAAAAGCCATTTGAAGCTTCCCCTGTTTACTCAAGTGACAAAATGGACTGGCCTGGACACGAACTGTCTTCCTACGAGGAGCTGAGCCAAAAGTAATCGGACACATGGAACTAGAAAAAAGGGCCGCAGCCTTTCTCTTTCTCTGTTCGTCCACTTCCTCAGCCATTCGTCCCCTTCCCTTTGCTTCCTACCACAGTGTAAACACACAGGCACATGAAATAGTGGCCTGTTATGTGTGTGATCTACGCCTCCACTACACAATGAGAGGCTGAGTCCGGCAAGATATAGGAAATATTTTTTTCAAAATATTTAGACATCGCTGGGTGGTGATGCAGTGATCCAATACACGATTTACCCAACTCGCTCCTTTGTTTTAATTCTAGCCACATTCCTTTTCCAGCGGGGCATTTTACGAGGGAATGCACATAAGTGCATTTGCCACTGTATCAGCTAAAAATATATCTAAATGTGCTTTCATATTTCTGTGCTGCATTTATTAGGGCTAAAATAAAACGGTAATTTAGAAATGGTTTTGTGCTGGTATTTTTTGAGTGGTTCTGGTCTAGTGGCGTCATTGAAACACATTTAAACTGGCAAGTTTTTAATCTGCTCTCCATCTGTTAGGGTAAAAGAATAGAAAAAAAAAAGAATAAAAACATGCCAAAAGAGTAAAAGATGTAGCATTCTGTTAGGGACACAAGCATGTAACAAAGACATAGAATAAATAATAATGAACTATGAGTAAATGTCAATATATTTCTATGTTTTTTCTGAAAAATGTGGTCCATGTAATTATCTAAAACAGGTTAAATGGGTAAAGCCCCAGCTATTACCCATCAAATATTTCATGATAAAATAATAATGTATATATACTAAGTTGACATGATATCAAACCAGCTGTGAGGATTAACTTTGACACTGATTTGCCGTTGCTAAGCACTTGATTAACAGCTCAGGAAGAGCCGAGATCAAAGTGATTAGTGTCTGGACAGTAAGTTGTGCAGTTTGTACAGACACCAACCCTGAACTCAGCAGCAGAAACAACAGGAGTGGTGCGGAGCTCAAGACAGAACCTCTGCTGATCGGACACAAGGGCTCGTCCTGCCAGACAAGAGCAGCGGCCATCGGGACGCAGAAGAATCATAACACACGAACGACAGATGATGAGCGAAGAGATCATGAAAATCAAGAGGGAAAAAAACAAGTGACAAACGCATGCAAAAAAAAGTAATCACACATGGAGCAGAGTGGAAGAGCAGACAAGCCAACAGTTCTTTGAATCTGTGCAGAAAACCCGGCGCTGATTAAATCCAGGCAGATATTTTATCAGAGGCCAACTGCAGAACCTCACTAATGGAGACGTTTCCAACAATATGCTCTGTAAAAAGGCACGTGTGGTGGTTTCTTACGTTTTCATTGTTGTCAAAACACACATCCGGCCCTTTGCGGTATCTAGGGTTCTGAGCCAGCTCGCATGGATCTGGACCTTCAGCTGATCACACGCTCTCAGGAAAACACGATTTACCAACAACACTGCACATTTCACACTTACAGTCAAATGACGTGCAGACTATGCTTTAAGTGGTCAGCTGGCACATATCTTCTATACCTTCAAACCATGCCATATGGCTATATATATATAAAGTGTGCTACAGCAGCCTGTGGATGTAATGGTGTCATTATTAGCAACTGGAGGCCCCTGTTGTGACCCCGTGGCGACCTCCGATGATGACACCTTTACAGTTACACCAGCAGGAAGCTACATTCAAACCACATCTGTCAAACAGATATCCTGAGTATATATATACACACACACATTGTGCATACACACAAACACACCCCTGCTCTTAACCTTAATTCAACCTGATGGCAGCATGCGGCCCAGATGAATTTAAACAAAGAAATTGAATCTGGTAGTAACTTGAGAGCGGGCTTTCATATGCCGTGCATCTGGTTTACTGTTCACCCGTGAACACTCAGGAGGGACCTACTGCAATGTCCATAGGTGTGTGTCCTTGTATCGAGAGTTTAAAGCTCCGCTGTCATGCGGGTGATGGATGGAGGGCTGCAGAGAAAAAGCGAAGTGCAACTCTGCGGTCGATTTTTTTTTACGAGTTGAGTGAAAGGATACAGGGTTGTTCAGCCTGTCGTAGTGGCCGGGGGTCACATGACAAACATGTTGTCTTGGCATCAGTGATCAGGAACACCAGGTTGGTGTTGGGCAGCTTCTCGGCACGATACATCCTAGAGAGCAACACACAGATATACATATAGCAAATGTACAGTCTGTATTCATACAGTGATATACTGGTGCTGTAAGGATATCATGCGGCTCCAATTTCAATTCAAAAATACATTTCCCGCAGAAGATTAGATTGCATTTACATATAGAGTAAAACGTACACACATGAAGGTGTGGGGTTGTGCTCAGTGTGAACACATTCATACGTCTTCCCTCCTCTATAGGTTTGTTTTTTTATGGTTGCCATGAAAGTGTCTGTGTCTGCAGTCGTTAACATTGGGGAGTAAAGCACCAGACACGTGGGACTCATAATACCCAGTAATTACAGCCATATTTAACCCCCTCAGACAGCACAAATTGACACAAGAGGAGGTCAGAGCAAAGTAAATGTGCAGTGGTCCATGGGTGTGTGTGTGTTTGTGAGTTTGAAGTACAGCCAGAGGAGAAAAAAAAATAGGAAGAAAAACAGATAAAAAGAGCTTTTGTGCCTCCCTCTGCAATTCCGGTCACTGACAGATCAAGGTAATCTGTGCCTGATCAGAAACCATCAAAAAACAGCTGCCTGTAGTCAGGCTGGAAAAACAGAGGAGGCCAGGAAACTAACACTATTCTGGACCCATCCCCACAGACCGTGAAACGGACGGATGTTCAGGGGGAAGATTCAGTAAGAGATGGAAACTCTTTAATGACACAACCCAGTCACAATACGAATGGACAGGAGCACAGAAGTGGAATATTTACTGAACACATCCATGCACATAAACTCACGTGAAGGAAGATGCACATACCTGGAACAGTTTCCACAGTCCAGGACACCTGAGTAGGATCTTTCATCGTTGTCAAAGAAGTACTGAGTCTGCTCTGTGATACAGCTCTCCTTAAACATGGCATCTGGTATGTCTTCATCTGCTGACTCCACTGAAAACAAGAGATGGATTTAATAAAGAAAATTACAGGAAATGATTAGTTAGAAGTGTCTCATCTAAATGAGGCTGATGGTTGTTTTACACAATCACGGCTTTTATTGCTCACCTGCCTCTAGAAGGTTGGGGAAAATCAGTCCATAGAAGAGCTGCTGGAGTATGGACCTAGACACGGAAAAAAACAAAACTAAAAATGAGTCATGTATGAGTCAATCGGCTAAATCCTTAACTTATTTACATTGAGCAACCAAACACTATTTAATAAAAGTCTAAAAATCTGTCTGAGGCTAGAGTCACTGGTGATGTAAATGTCCTGGGACTTATCAGTCATATAGTCTAAAAGCTGATTATATTGCAGTTGGAAAAGTCATTGAGGTGATGCAGGACATACTTGTGTAACTGCCCTTGTCAGGCACTGACCCGGCCAGCTTCCTCCTTCAACAACATACAAGCCCACTCCCATACAAACTCCTACTCTTAAGAACAAATGTGCTCGCCCACTCCCACCCACAAACACAGAAACCTGAACACTCACCAGGCAGCACTGGAGGCCCACCAGCCAATACTGAGCAAGTCTGCAATGGTAGGCTGGAGAGGCACAGGAAAAGAAAGTCATGTCGAGTAAACAATTTTTTCAATTGACCATTTCATGTTAGGATGATGAAGCCAGAAATTAAAAATTGCATCCTGCTCTCAAAAATTACAAATTTAAAGAATGAATATAGCTTTGTATCAAAGAGTTTTTTTTTGTCCTTCCACTACATAAGGTAAACGATGGTACACTTTATCCATAAACGTGTAAATGTGAGTATCTAACCACGTAGACGGATCGGGGTCCTGCCGCAGCCTTGCTGTCTTTCTCCGGGTCGCAGACGGACTGGAAGTCATAGGTCTTGTTAAAGGAGTACAGGGAAGTGTTGACCAGGTTGATCATCAGCACCGGGTCCACCTCGCCAAAGAACTGGCCGATCTTGTTGAGGTCATGCCCAAATAACAAAACCAGTCAGTAAAGGCAATATAAGACAAGTGTTGCTGTGAGTGTGACAGCAGGTTTTGCGCAAGAACCCGTTGCACCAAGACACCAGTTTTTATAGGTGAAGACCGGGTGTGTGAAGATCACATATAAAAATCCTATGGTGACAGTTAGAGCAGGTTACTCTTGAGATTCAGAAGTAGCTGAAGATCGGGTGGACGAGCAATATGGAGTTTGTGGCAGCTACCTCCATACAGTAAGGAGGTATTGGCCTGTTCTAACTGGCTCTAAGGGTGATATTCAAAGTGGTTTAGTCTGTCCCGATAAAGGGCTATGGCTGTGATAATGTAGCAGTGGGTAAAATACGTACTGTTAGTCATGCTACAATGGCACAAAGGCAGGCAGAAATTCTGCATGATGCCAACGGACACCAAATGCATCAGAAGATGTGAAACCAAAATTGGAGTGGGTTCATTTAAAACACTTGAAGAACATAAACTATTTGCCAGACATTGTGATGGTTCGAGTGGTTCAAAGACAGCAGACGTCCTGTCACGGCCGACATGAAATGTTGCAAAACCCACCATATTTCATAGGACTGATACACTGGGGCCTCCAGCAGCCTGAAAGAAAAGATTGGAGCTAACACAGCCTAGCTGACGTCTTGGATACACAAGGGACTCACCTCACTACAGCTTCCACGACTGACTTAAACCCACCAGAAGCTTCCCTTTGATCCCCATCCAGTGTCTAGTGCTATACTTTACTGGAGGAATGGACGTACTGTCGTCCAAGAGGAACTTTCAAACAGTCCTGATCTAACAGGCCCTTAGCTGAGCCACAAGCCCTTTATTTGACCTCTATATGAACTTGATGGATTCCTATGACAAAGGTGAGACAATCCAGAGGTAGAGAAAAAAATAAGAAATGTTGTTACTGGCAAAGTCTCACATTTCACCAAATGTTTTATTGGCTGGTGATTTATCTATTGCTGATCATTAAGGCGGGCAACAGATGAGATGCATACGAGGGTATGATAAGGTGAAGAGAATGACTGATAATAGCTGCTCACCAGGGTGATGTACTCGTCCTGATTGGACATGAGAAGAAATCCACCATCGTCCAGGATCACACAGTCTACATGCTGTGTGGTGAAAAGATAAACGGTTTAAAAATAAAAATAAATCCGAGTGGTCATAACGTGGACCTTAAAAATCATTTGTCATCATTGAAGAAAGAGATAACAATCAAGGGCCAAACATCTTATTTCTTATCGAGTGTATTTCTGTACCTTGTCATTCCTCAGGCAGCCACAGATCTCATCCTTGCACTGAAAAGGTAGAAAATGAGCCGAAAAAGAAGTTAATCCTCAACATAGCTGAAGGTTTCAAGGACAGTTTATAATTAATAATCTTAACACAACTTACATTAGGTTTCAGAGTAGCATTCATGAAAGCATTCATCCAGAAGGAGACATTTAGTTTCACTCCAACCACTACAGAACAAATCACAAAACAGACAGAGGTATGAATTCGAAGAATAGTCATGGAATTTTCTTCGGGGGAATTTGTGTTGTATCACAAGACTCAATGAGTCTGGCATTAGCAAGACTGACCTGCTGGTTTGAGCGTGACTTTGTCAATGGTGAGGTCGACCGCTTTGCTCACTAGAATACCTGACTCAGAAACAGGTTCCCTGCTCTCTGCTGCAGTTGAGAAGGGATACACAAGGGAACAGGAACAGTGACGGAGGCTATTTTGCTGTAGTCATGTTGAAAAGTACATGCAGAGAAAGAGAACCTCAGTTGGAAATGGCAGTAATCGCCATCCGTTGTGGGGAATTCCACACATTTCTAGCGGCTTGTAATTTAGGCCAGTGGAGTGGAGTCTGTGAAGCCGGTACATGTGTTAATCCAGTCAAGTGTGGCCATAAGCACGGCTACATTACACTGACATTTGCCTGTCCTGGTGTGTGTTAGAGAGATCAGTGGAGATAGCAGGAAGTACATAGGGCGGGAGGGAGGGAAGGGAGGTAGGGTGGGTGGGTGGAGATGAGTGCTGAAAGACACAGCGGGAAGAGGAGAGGGATTAAAGAGAGTGATATCAGAGGCCTGAGAGTGTGATCTTTGCCAGTGACTCGGGATGACGTCCAAATGCAGAGAGCAGGATAGGCTCGGTGCCAGGCCACAGTGAATATCATCATGCACAGAGAAGTGTGCACACACGCACACATGTTTGACCCTTTCAAAAACTTACTGTTGAAAGATGGAGCTGTGAAAATATAAATTTCATTGTCGAGGGTCCTTTTGTAGAAACTGGACTCATATGTCTCAGGATTTTCATTCCACTCTTCTCCAACGCTGAAAAAAGTTAATATAGGCACATAATTTTATATATGGACAGTTATATGCATGAAACACAGAGTAAATGTGTTTGATCCATTTAAACTATTTATATTTTAATCTTCAGCCAAATGTTAGTCGTTGAAATAAGAGTCACACCCAATGCAGCTGATAGATGACAGGGGCATGATCCAGAAAAAGTAATAACTTTTTCATTTTTTTTTTTTATTGTCTGGAGGAATATGCATTCATCTTCATTTGGAATGTTATATTCTGACAAATGGAACCCCCAAATGCAGTTCAGACGAAAAAAGCAGAAAGGAAATTGAGGAAAATGAGCCATGTCTGGCTGTTGGATTTGTCGATTTTTGACCCATGTCCTGTACTGGTCTGACCGGCTCTGAGTTCAGTTCTAACCCTGAACGTGTACCAGTGTAGCAGGTGGGTAAAGCAGCCATAAAGTGCTAAACCTAAGAGTATATTACAGTCTGTATCCATTTTCATCTCACACTTTAACAACACCAGATATTTGGACAGAACTCGCTGTGCTAATTCCAGTAAGTGAAACTGTGAGGAAAGAGGGGAAGAGCACCTTCTTGGGAAGACTCTTGTGATTCCTCCATCCGTGGCTACAAACCTGGTCACTATCCCGTCCCTGGGAACACGGAAGACAACACCCAGTCAAACACACAGACATTGTTTTATCCACAGTCACTTGTCTCTTATATCTCTATCTATATAATGTTAAACAGATTCCCCGCAGTATTTGCGAGTGTATTTTGTTCATATTTTAGACAAGTGGGCGTACCATGAGAGGAAAAAGTAAGAATTGTTTTATTTAGTTTCTTTGCGATAAAAGCATGTTTTGGCGGAGCTCCGTGTGCTTGGGTGTGATATGCATTTTTGTGCTTTGCGTCCACCACGTTTGACCCAGAGCAGAAAAGAACGAAAAGAAAACGGTCTCAGTCAGTGATTTGCACATGAATAAAAAAGCAACAACTGTGGTGGTACAAGTAAAATAAAATACAATAAAGTGAAAGAAGACGTGTAAGACTTTATGTTTTAAGATTGCTCGAGGCAGAGAAGAGGAGATGGATTTGGCACTCACACAGTCTGCTCATTCCAAAGTTTAACCAGTTCAGCTGTCAGACCTGCATCCAGGATCAGCCGACTCACAAGGGACACGTTACCTTCAAGACAAGATACATTTTACATCACCACAATAAGAGGGCTTGATATGGAAATATGGTAATGGAAGCGATGACAGCCTATTGTTTAAGATGTGGGAAGAGCAAAATGAATAACAACATGTGTTTTCGGCTTGCACAAGCATTTCTGCAGTAAATCCGTTCACTGGCCAACAGTGAGAGTACCGGGAAGACGAGTGATTAAGTGGATGAAGGTGAAAGTCAGGGACTGAAAACGAGCAGGTGTGTTTCACTTAATCTTCTCCTTGGATATATTAGGGGTAGAAAGGGATGTCATGACACTCGGAAATCTACTTTGATAGATTTCTACTCTGATTGAAAAGTACTTTGCGGAGGCTGTTGTAGTTTAAGGAGGGAGGTGATGCCAAGGTATTGGATTGGACGTACCTCTTGAAAAAGGAATCATGCGAGCACATTTCACTCAAAGTATACACACAGTTTCAACACAGCATGTTGTCGAGCGTTGTTTTAAATCATGTCCATAAGACCATAACTTTTCATGAGGAGTCAACATACTGTACTGCACAAATAGCAGCATGAAAAGCATTGACTCCTACGTATATCACTTGACCTTGGGTTAAAATGGATCAAGGAAACCTAGATCCATTAGCTTGATGATGGTGGTAAACCATACAAGGCGTGAGATCCATTAGATGATGACGAATCAAACACTGTGAGTCACTGTGCAGCATGACAGCATTAGGCTTCTAGGAAACTCAGTCGATCTGGCTGATGTCACTGTGCTTACACTCCACTAATCTAATGAGCAAAGTCATACTCTGACCTTCACATGTTGACTGCTGTGAGATCAGAATGGAAAACTCCACCAAGACGATCAATAGCACATATCATGCATCGACACTTACTTCCAAACTTCCACTCTCATTTCTGCACACAACAGAATGCAGACATACTGAATATTGATTGGGTTGAAATCGTGTGGGTCTCTTGTATTAAAATTCTCATATGAACACAAAGAAATGCAGAAAACTGACCTCACGAACCAGGCAAAAAGATGCATGACTCACATGTATCTGGAGGGTTTCCATCAATGTACTGGTTGAAGTCGAGGAGAAACTGAGTGTTGTTGAGGGACAACTTGAGCTCTTTGCAGTACTCCCTGAAGAAAGATTAGATCAGTTTCCATCTCTGCCCCTTGTTTGTTCCCAGTGTTTGTTCATTATGAAAGTGGGCTGTACAGTATAGTAGGGGTCACTCACCTCGGAGCGATGTAGGTGTAACCAAATTCATCAAACCTTTCCAGCTGTAGGGTCGCCATAGCTTTTGAAAACACAAAAATACCTTGTTTAAGGCTTATGATTGACATAATTGTAAAGTAGACCACTCTATAGTATCACAGTACTTTACGATAAGTGCAGTAAAGTGTGATTTCTATTTATCAAATGATAACATTTTGAAAAAATACATGCTGTGAGATTAATTGATGAGTCCACAAAATGTGATGGTATCGAATTTTAAGAAATGCCAGTGGGTGATACATGGACACATACACACGCACAGACACATTAAGTATTGGCCAGATATGAGTTGATGGATTAAGGTACAGAGTGTGGATGGAGGTGCAGTGGGGAGGCACGAGAGAATAACTGACTGAGAAATACTTGCCTCCTTGCCCTGTTGTGACCCCAGGGAGCAAGAGATGATGGGAGGAGAAAGAGGGGAAGACAAAGGGTGATACAAATTCATTTATCATATGAGAAATGATGTCATACCTTGGAAAATATGCTGACAATCATGAATATTTCCCACAACAGGTAATATGATACTATTCTGCAGTAGACCCACAGTGTTACCCTTAACACAGACAGAAATACATTAAATACGACACAACAGCACACAATTTAAAATATAAAAAAGATGAAGTACACTTTCTAGGAACAGGGAACAATAAGAAGGGGACTGTAGCAGGGAAACAACATGTAAATATAGAGTAGCAATAAAGAAATTGTATTACACTCCATGTGTTGTCAGCCCTGGCTCTGGATTTCATTTAAAATACTGTCTGGTAATTCTTATCTCATAAATGACATGACAGGCACTGATGGCCATCATTCACTGCTCTCTTAAAATGAAGACAGTTTGGACTTGGCCTTTAAAATATATGAAGTCGTGTGGCGCAGTCTGCAAAAACAATTACTGAGCTACGAGTTTCCTCGGGGTCGCGGAAATCTGGTGCAGGATGAAACGATGTCCTCCACATAAAATACAACAGGCAGATTCATTGTCCTTCTGTCACTAAAGACTAAGCAGGGTGTCTATAAGTCCAATTGCTTTCCACACCATACACTCTTTAACTTTTAGTTTTGTTCTGTTTTTGGTGTTTATTTCTCTGTCACTATCTCTCAGCAAACCCAGTACCAGGCCATTTATTCAACAAATACTGTATTTCTATTTCTATATGGATGAAAAAACTAAAAAAAGTCTTAGTTCATCCATCACACCGTTGGCTGAGGAACCTCCCTCATGTATAAAGAGGACAGGTGGCTGCAGCAACCACCTACTGCAGGTAGGTGGTAAGATGGATCGAGGTATTGGTGGTCTGGCTCCAGTGTGAAACTCTATATGGCTGTACAGAGAACTTTAGAGTCCCCAAATCCCTATCGGAGTCGTCTGTGGCAGCAAGGCATGGTGTGTTACTTTCTTTAACAGGCCTGTAAACGTTCTGACAGCCTTTATGGCACAGTGACAGACTCGTTATGGCAGAGAGGGAGTGATACACAGGCCCCAAACAGTCAGTCAAAATCTCAACTGCTGGAATAACTCTGCCATTAGGAGTTTATGCTTTGTGGCATCACGTCAAAGTTATGAAAACTTTGCGAAAGCCATATGGTCATGTGCTGAATCCTGTGTTTTTCTACTAATTAAACCCTTTGATCAAAGCGTCCATCTGTCCATGCTTCATCAGAAGCATTCATGCTCCACTGTCATCCATCCACTCATCTATCCGTCCCTTTTATTAAATAATGCATAAAATATTCCCATGCAAGCGAATAAAGAATAAACATGCTTATGCAGTGGAGGATGAAAGGGACAGAGGACGCAGAATAGTTAATACTTGCCCCAAGGAGAAGCTGTGAAATGTCGGCATAGAAGCAGGACAAGAGGGAAGAAGTTGCATTAGACAATGTAAAAAAAGATTGAACAAAGAGTGACAGTTGCCTGAACAGTACAGTATAGATCGTTCAATTCAGATTTATTCTTTCTCCTTGTAATTAATAAAAAAATATTAGTCGTGTTCTGAGCAGTCACAGTGAATCAGCCTTGAGAGCAACACAAGCTAAGAAATCAGGTGAACACAAAGAAAAGGGAGGGAAGGGAGAGAGCGGAGAGGAGGGATGAAGAGAACGAGGTGAGGACAGGTTTACAGATTAGATAAAGAGACAGAGAAAAGCAGAGACACAACCAGAGGGGGGAAAAAACCCTAGAGTCTGTCTACTTTGTTTCCCTGACGGGCCTATAGACAGGGCAGTATAGCTATAGAATTGGCCACTGAGTGTTGAGGAAGTAGAAAAAAAGCATGGGACTGTAGTAGGAGAGGCGATAATGAGCAGGGAGAGGAGGTGAGGGAGGTTTCATCTTCTCCCAAGCCAGAAGGAGGGCCAGTCGAGGGGAGTAAAGAAGAAGAGAAGAACGAACTGTGGACAAGATCAAAAGAGCCAGTGCTTTGGGCTGGGCCTGGGAGAGGGAAAGCATGTGGATGAGTGTGTGTGGGAGTGCAGGGCGACTGACCAGTGGGTTACACTACAAAAGAAGAGCACAGTGGGGATCCACTGATCTGAGAAACAAGGAGTGGTTGTGGTTCCAGCGAGGAGCAAGAAATACAAAGCAAGTTGAGATACTCAAGTATCCAATCCACATGGCTGCTGGTCGTGTGGCACCAGCTAAATCAAAATCTGATTGGTTTGTTTGTGCACTGTTTTATCATGAGGGTGTTCGCTGTACTCACACGTAGCTTGTTTCATGTCATCCCCTAGTTTAGCTTGAATGAAGTGTTCACTGTATTTGGGCAGAGCAAGAGCCAGGCTGCAGAGAAGACAATCACAGTCACAGTCAAATTCCAAATCAAAGGTCATTCAAAGTATTCTGTATTTTCAAAACTTTTGTGTGAAGCCCTATGAAAAAAAGTAGTTTTTATAGTAGTAGTCGCATGTGCTTATTGGTAATTTCTACCAGTCAAAAGAAAAAAACAAAAGATGAACAAATAGTTGTCCATGAGTGTAATGCACAAAATATTCCTTTTAGTAATTGTATTTCCCATTACCAGGGTCTAACGTTAGAAACAGGACAGTGACCCCTGTTGGCTTAAGTGGTGTCCTTCATCACTGCTCTCAGTAGTTGGTGGCAGTGGTTACCGCCATCTTTCCTGACATGAAGCATTAAAAAACTTTTTTTACAGCGTTGTCGAAATGGGTCACTCACCTGTAATCTGTTCCATTAACTGGTCCCCATGTGTAGGTCCTGACTCCCCTGTCTATGTACCTCTGCCAGAGATAATAAAATACACAAGAAATGGCATTCAGAATGGCTTTGTAATACTGATGTAAGTAGTCTTGATTTTTGTATTTTTTAGGAAAATAGTGGTGGGATAAATTATTGAAGAATGAATTTAAATCAGATTTAAAAATCATTGTAATATCCTCAAACAAAAATTTGTATGCCGCATAAGTTTTCGCTCAGTTTTTCTCTTCCTTTGTAGTTGGTGGATGGGTTTTCTAAACCATAAGAAACAACATTCAAATGCTAGTGGAAAGTAGTTACACCTTTTATATATATTTTTGTAAAATTTGTGAAAAAACAAAACAAACAAGCTTTGTCTGACAATAAATATGTGTTGATGAATTGGCAAATACATTTTACTATAGTGACAAGACTATGTTATTTTTATATAATGTCCCATTTCCCTTATACAATGGATGTAATATTGCTTTGAAAATGTATTTTGGGGTAGATTTTACAACATCTGAGAACAACTCTCCAGCATTACTGCATAACATGCAACTGCAGAGGAAATGCACGGTAGGAGACCTATAAAAAAATGGTCCAAACAATTGTTAAGTTCCCAAGCATACTTTCTCTTACCTCATCCTGCGTTTTCACCAGAGTATTAATGGTGCGTTCACCTGTCTCACCGTCAATCATCATTTTCCTGATCTACAGGGAGAGACCAAGAAGCAGACAGCATACAAGTAGTTTCAGTGACACTGGATCTGATTCCCTGAGCATCAGCCGATTTGAAAACATTCTCTATCATCACCTCATACTAACAATTTAGGGACACTAAGTAAATCATGAGCAGAAACTGGCCGTGATAGCTTTATTGGGAGACATCTGGTTCCTGTATGCCTGTCTGTATGTGAATCTTTGCTTGACTTTGTGTGTGGGTGTGTGGCAGTGTCTGTGTTGGCATGGGGAATTCCATGTATCTGCATACTCTACCTCCACTTTGATGTCATTTTCAAACTCGGCATCCAGGAGGTCAAGAGTTACAGGTTCCTGGAATTTAGGATTCTGTGGAAAGGTCAATATTTCAGTAAAGAAGGACACAATTTATAACTACTACACACAAGCAAACTAAATGACACAGGACATGAGTGATGTACACAAAAACAAAGAACACTTTATTTTAGCCTTAACATGAGTTGGGCTGGAAAAAAAGTTTATTGTGTAATAACCCAAATTCAGATCAGTCCATCTAAAGCCTGCTATAAAATGCAGTGGACCATTTTGCAGTTGTTATTCAGAGACAGATTTTTATCATGGCAAGTGGCCACATAGAAGAACATCACTCAAGAGTTTAGTAATTCCACTGCATGAAATAACATATGAAGACATTAATTACTAGAGCAACAATGTTCTTTTGTATTCAGTTCAGGAGCAGCGCCAATCATTTTCCCTAACATGTGAATCTAATCATATCAGGGGTATAAAGAGTACAGGGTACCATCTGGCTGCATTTTGACAACATATATGTGACACCAGACAAAACGGAATCAGATTTGATACAAAGTGACACTGCACCCTATTAATGCTCCGTCCTAAAAACTCTATACGTCTGTGTGGCTTTATGGTGGTATAAAATAGTAGCAGTAATCTAGTGCTTCTCTGTAAAACAGCAGTTCATGGAATCTGATACCGTTCTGTCCTCTAAAGCGTTCTCAAAATGTGGGGTGATGTAGAGAGAGAGAGCACACTAAAGAGTTCAGTGATACTTGATAAAGGTATTTACAATACTTTTGGATTACTTATTGTTTAACATAATTACTAGGTGTAACACTGACTCATATCCACACAATTCTGCTTCCTACATTAGATTATGTTACGGTAAAAAACAGTAGTGAAAATGACCAAAATGAAACCGAATTACAGTTCCATAAAATGTTTGGTTTACACTTTGGTGACTTGTAATAAACTAAAAATAGCATAGAATTAACAATAACTTAAATCTGGAATGCAGTCCAGAGCACAGAGGCTGGCTTGCATACCACAAGGTAGTTCTCAAAGGTTTAATATAAATATACACCATTCATGTTGTCAACTAGTTGTTCCCCACTCTGGCTTATTTGTTAATGTAGACCTGCTTAGCAATTACACTATCTAGCGTCAGCTAAACTACAACTACTTTGAAGTTTCAGAACGAATATTACAATGTAATCTATTGATATTGTAAGTGTCTGTTTTCAACCTTTTCAAAAATTGTAACTGTAAATAATAGTTACTCAAATATGTTTTTTTCTAAATAGATGACTCCCTGTACTGTGTTACTCCTGAACACTTCTAGCATTGATACAGTGTTTTCTAGTTTTTTGCTTTCATTTTGACGTAGTTTCACAAGCAGTTGATCTTAAAATAAATGCAATTTTTTTCTTAAAAGAGGTAAGAGAATTGGGAACAGAGTTTTAAAGCTTACATTTTAAACCAAACACTAGTGTGAATCAGTACACAGAAAACGCTCAGAAGACGTTGTGTTACTTACATGTGATGGTAAGTGAAATTTAATGGAGCAGTAAAGGAAGATGATGAAAATGATGCATGTCAACGAGGAAAATGAGAAAAGAAAGAATGAAAGATCAAGAGGTACTGGGTTCATACAGAATGAAACATCAAACATACACAAATAAGACAGTAAAGAAAAGGAACAAAAAAATGAGAACACTGGATGGTGTGAACAGCAAAAGGAAAAAGATCAAATAAGAAATAAGGAGTGAGATCAGAAAACACTACTGCAACAGGGGAGATGTGGCGTGTGTGTGTGTGTGTGTGTGTGGGGGGGGGGGGGGTGGTGTGTGTGTGTATGTGAGTGTGTGTGTTTTTGTGTGTGTGTGTGTGTGTGTGTGTGTTTTATAACAACAAGGTTGCCTAAAGCTGACATTGGTTTGTATTCTAATTGGAGAGGAAACCTCACTGGTCACATTATTTTACCATCTGTATTATATTAGTAATCAAATGTGGAACTATTTAATGTGATTGCCTAAAAAAATTCTATATAGAGTGCTATTTTCAAATGTTTTAGAACATTAGTAATGACATTCAGGCAAAACTTATGGAGGTGACTGCAGGTGACAAACAAGTCACCATGTGTTCATCACTTACTTTATTTAAGTATCAACCATGCCAGAAAATGTTCCCACACAAACATAAATAAACCGCAAACACTGGGGGAATTTATCCACAGCACTCGCAAAAAGTGCTGGCAACCTTTCGGTGACTGCTACTGTATCTACTGAAAATCTATTGGACTACAACACAGAAAGTTATACGAGGCAACACCTATTTCAATCTACTGTACCTACTGTACTATGCCTCTACTTTGTCTCACCTCATGGAAAGTGACGGCATGCTTATTACTGAGCCTGAGCTTCCTGTTACGAATTCTTTTCTAGGAAAATTGTAGACAGATCGTTGTGATGCATTTGAAAGTCTACAAATTTGTTACAATGTGGAGTGGGAAAGTCTATTGTTCGACATACATCGTCTCACTTCCAATAGTAACTCAAAGCAATTTTGAAAAGCATATCTACACATACAGACACTTGGCCTAGTGTTCATATTTCCAGTCTGAGGAGAAAAGATGGAGGTGACAAAACCAGGGTATAAATACTCTTCATGTCTAGAAACTATAATCTAGTCATGCCTAATTTTTTCCCCTTTTTTCCAACCAATATTTCCCCACTTTCTGTTCAAATAATGTCTCCTATAATGTTACTCACAGAAACCAAAAGTTGTTTACTAAAATGTATATACTAAGTTATAAACTTGATTTACCGCGAAAGCCCTGATGGATTAAATTGTGGGGAGTTGTGAAATGATGGATGAGATGTGAGTGTGTGTGTCTCCAGGGATCCAGTGTTTCAGATCCAGGGAAGTGCCGCTCTGAAAATCATGGCCCCAAATTGCCGAACTCGGTCCTGGGCAGCACATGGCCACTCAGCAGCCTGTCAGAGCTTGAATTGCCTCGGGCTGAGGTTAGTCAGTGGGATATACTGAAGGTTGACTTGGAACCTCTCGTGGGGTCACGGCTAATTTTTACAGGGTAATACCAGCATCGTAATACCTGCCAGTGGCTAGAAGTCTTGCTGCATTCATAAGAGGGGTTCTATTATACTCAGGGGCGTTGGTAGTTCAACACAGGCAGCACAAAGTTAGTATGAGATGAAGTTTTCATATCAGCTTGTGGTGGAAATGTTGGTTATTTCCTCCATATTTTAATTTAATGTTTAAATATTGCAATTTCTGATGTTCATAGAATTGAATTGGTCAAACGTAAGCCAATAGTATAGTACAAGCTAACCTGAATAAAAACATTACTCGTTCTATCTAAGAAAACGTCACTAAGTGAGGAAAAACAAACAGCAGTGGCATGATATATTCTCATGCTGAGGCAGATGAATTTATATGGGGTGTACTATTTTCACTTTAAAACACATTATCTCCACTATATGCCACAGTGCTTCTTTTCTTCATTCATTCCTAAACATATATGCCAGCTCGTTGCCAAGTCTGCATATCTTACACATCTATTTTATCTCGCATGGAATTGAGTGACCTTCTCGCTGACATCTGAGGACTGATGGTATCAAGTCGTGTTCTCACTTGGTAAGTGTTTCTCTTTATGAAGACTGATGCGGTAACAGCACATAGAAAGGTTTTTGAAAAGAGCCTGCACCATCTTCTAGCCTTCATTGTATCCACTAAGTGCAAGCAGTTACAATATGGAATATTCAGAATAGTATACAATGTTTCACGAGATTGACCTGCTGAGCCCCACAAAGTGATGCATAGGGCCGGTTGCCATACCTTTGGCTGGAGATTGGGATGCAGCAGGACGTATCCATTGGGGTCAATGGCAAAGTAGTATCCATTTGGACCAATCTGATGAAAAAGATGGACAGAGGAGAGGGGGAAAAAAACACACTGCTAGTACATGCACTGTATAATTGCATGCACTGTACAATTGGGTGCATGGTCCCAAAACACAAAACAAAATGTAAGTATAACATGCAAAAAAGGGGATGTGATTAACTTCCAGGACGTTTTCATTCGTGGATGATTTTGTAAAGAATAACACATCGTCCATTAATTGGCATGTAGGGAAAAGCCTGATAAAGTTTTTCCCGAGTGAAGAAGTCACAAGACTTCAGGAAGTTACATGTGATCACATATGGATGGTGAACTCACAGTAAAGCGTGGTGTGAGTTTCTTGATATCATCCAGAGACACATCAATCCCCATTACGCCAAGAATCAATTGATTCTGGTGCTGAGAGAAAGTATGAGAGAAAAAGAAGAATGAAAATATAATCAAGTCATGCTGCAGACCACACCCACAATGTGTTCAACATTTTTAATTTTTAATTTTTTTTCCCCCACTGCACCTCGCCATTCCTTTCATCTATGGTCATGGTTCTATTGAAGACAGGAAGTGTTCCAGTGATGACCAGACCCAGTTCCTGATAGAGATACAAGCAAAAATATTCTTCAACTCAGGAATCTTATCACAAAAATGTAATCATGTGAATTATGCAAGGGGTGATTGATAAGTTTTTGGCCTAAGGAGATGAGTTATACACTTCTTGTATCTACACTTTGAGAGACTATGCAGAAAGTTTGAAGTTAATAACTTTAATGGATCTTCGGTTATGCATAATGGAAAGTTGCAAGTCAGGGCTGTCTGAGAAAATCCACAATATTGCCCTTTGTGATGTCATTCACTTCCTCAGTCTCCAGGGCTCACTGCGCCAAGATGACCATGAGGACATGGTGGCAACATGGGGGGAGGCTGGTAAATTACAACATGGCAAAGAGAGCCTGGAAGGC
Organism: Scophthalmus maximus; assembly: GCF_022379125.1. Classification (NCBI taxonomy): domain Eukaryota; kingdom Metazoa; phylum Chordata; class Actinopteri; order Pleuronectiformes; family Scophthalmidae; genus Scophthalmus; species Scophthalmus maximus. The sequence continues at coordinate 16,420,505 of NC_061521.1, read as the reverse complement.
CGGTCACCCACAAGAAATCGTTGACAAGATCCTACTTCTACAAAAGATATTCGTGTGTTTCCCATGACCGCTACATTAGGTTTGTCAATGTAGGCGGGGACGATGTTGAAAAACAAGTGTTTTTTCTTAATTGACTCCTTTTACCTTTGGCTATGAATAAAAATAAAATAAAATGTGGTGTCATACCAGGGCATCAAGGTACACATTGGTCCATTGGATTTGTTTGGCCTGCTTGTCTGCCAGAACCATGGGTCTCCCCAGGACATCCAGGTACTCCTAAATTGGACAAAACAGCACCATATCACTTATTTCCCAGATTAATGCAAACAGAATACATAACTTAAATGCTTGATAAATGTGGAACTTATTTGTGGAAATTAATAAATCATATCATTAAATGACCTGCGTGTTTATTCTGATGGCGCCGATGGAAGGAATCTCATAGAAGTAACCTGGAAAAATTATCAAAAGCAAATCTTTTAAAAGACAATAGATAAAAAATATACATGAAGGATTCAAATTCATAGTGTGGTTCGCTGCATTAGGACTTTTTCTGTAGTGTCAGCTGTACTATTGGACACGTCTATATAAAAGTGTATTGAAATCATTAGTGAACTCTAATTTAATCTTACTTCAATCAATGGAATTATTGGATAGTAACTAATTGACAAAAACACTCAGTATTAATGTGTGTTATGAGCTGTGCAGTACCTTTGTTGGAACAGGCCATCCACTGAATAGGTCCTTTATCATAGTTGTGTTGTCCTACTGAGAAGGTGAAGATCCTCACCTGGAGCAGATGATTCATTTCAAGAATCTTTATTATGACTATTAAAAAAAGGAGTTGTGTCACATTTTTTGCTGGAGTGTGTGTTTGCGCGAAACATGCTCATGTTGTCGACCTTGTGGATGTTAATATTTGATGGTGTTCTTGTGCAAGTGTGTGTGCGTGTCAGCAGGTCTTTGTTTTACACAATGTGCAAAAGGGCCTCCTCTGCCTTCTGCATAAACTTTTGGGTAAAGAGGATGTGCATACGGATGTTTCAACCCAAAGGGAGCTCCAAAAGGCTGAGTCTCATAAAAACTACAATGGAAGCACATCCACATAGATAAAAGCAAGGATTCCAACTGCAGTACCATATGCCCTTCTCTCCCTCTCTGTGTGTGTGTGTGTGTGTGTGTGTGTGTGTGTGTGTGTGTGTGTATTTTATAATGCTAAGGTTTACATACCTTTTTGTCAGCATTGTATTTCTCCAGTATGGCCTGAGCTCTTTCCTCTCCTCCATCAGTGAACAGCATGATGATCTTGTTGCAGTTAGCTCTGCTCACGTTGGTCTAATCAAAGGAAATACACAAGGATTTTATTACTAATGTGTTGTTCATTTTATGTTTTTACCAGGTAGCTGTGTGGCTTAAGAAGACTCTTTTAGTCAGTCTGCCTTTTTAGGCCCATTTAAAAATTTGGGCCAGGGACAAAGGTTAGTTCTGGCTTTCTTACTGTTTTTACTTCTGGATACCTAACTTGATAAAAGCTCCATATCAATGAGTACATAATGACGTATCTCAAAAACAAATGGTTCAAAGGAAAATTTTTATGTTTATAAAACTCAACTTGATAATAATCCCTTGCCATTTGAGGGTGGTAATTCATCTGTAACATATATTAATAATCATTTCATTGAATGGACAGTTTAGTGGAGATAACACATTTGACCAGCAGATGGCAGTAAAAGACAACACTGTTGCTGCTGAAGCTATGGAGGCATCACACAAAACATTCATTTAAAATTCTCCTGGTGCTCTCTCTTGCACACAATAACGTGTTCCTTCATTAAAACTAGAACATCTCACCACAGAGAGCTGCTCAAAAGCAAACTCAAAGCCTTTTGTGTAGTTTGTTATTCCTTTAGCTGTGATGTTCTGCACAGCATCCTTCAGCAGCTTCTTGTTCCTCACGTTGGCTTGAACCAGATGTTCGAAACACGCCGTCTTCTTCACCCTGGTGTTAAACTGGGGGCGGAGGCGGAGAGTTTTAAACCAACCAATAATTCATACAACTACAACATGTTTACATATGGAACAAATGATATAAATGCAGCGCATGCGCGCGCGCGCACACACACGCGCAAGAGCGCTCCCACCTGGCCTTGGCTGTTATTAGGCAGTGGTAAACAGACACATTCATCAAACCCCACTAATTGCTTCACATCCTTGGAGCTCAACGATCCGGTACCCATGGAAACAAGATTCGGCTAAGTAAGAGTGAGGTTAAGCAGCAACACCATCTTTTTTTAAAGGTGAGACTTCCTCATTTCCACCCCACAGCACACATGCACACACACATGCACTCAACCCAACACTAACCAAAAGCCCGCCTCCTTCTATACTAAGCTGTGCTCTAAGTCCATATTCCCCCTTGTTGAATATCTGAACTGAAAATTTCAATGTGGCCTGGAGAAACATAAAGAACATTGTTTAAAGAGCTCACAGTGACAATGGGTATGCAAATGGAAGAAGGAATAATCCAATGGAAAATAATACATAATAAGAGAGCAGGAAGGACACAGGGCAGGATAGTTCTATTGCAGTGGAGAACCCTTCTAAAACAATTCTGCACATCATCGATCTCAACTAATCAATGTGTCTCTGTGCGATGGCCAGTAGGGAGGCTCAAAACACTGATCTGCACAGACAAGCAGGGAGGCAAAAAGAGCTCCCGCCATGTGTGCGCGTGGGTGCGCATGTGTGTTTTCAATGAGCCTGACAGCCTTGAGGCTCCTTTTAGATTGACAGTAATGGTCATACACATCTCTATTGGACTGAAAGGCAATCAGGACAGCCGTGGTTCAACAAAAAGACTGAATCAAGGCGACAACACAAAAACACACCCAAACACACATACAAATATAATGGAAGTTCACATAATTGCCCATGTACACTGTAGACCAGACGGGATCTTTTAACACATATTCTATTAAAAGGAGAAGACGGGAAGGTGAGGAAGGTGAGGTGGAATTGTGTGAGCGCGAGGAGCCGAGAGTGCGAGGGGATGACAGAGGAAAAGAGGTGGGAGGGTGTGAACACTGGAGGTGAATCTCATATAGAAAATAATGAGCTCACAAGCTATACGAAGGTACTATTTTTGTAGATAAGCCCCCTGTGTCAGAAGGAAAAAACAACATACTGTCATTACAAAACAACAACAACATTATTGCTTTGTAAAAGCATGTTATTGGCCCTGAACACAAATTTGAATACAATCTACAACAACTTCCTCTGTTCCCTTGTGATCCTATTACAACAGCTTTTGTATCTCTGTGCGTGTGTGTGCGTGTGTGTGTGTGTGTGTGTGTGTGTGTGTGTGATGGTCCAGGCCTTGGGACTGGATTAGTGATGACACAAGAGAGAAGGCTATAATCTTCAAGACCTAATCCCACTGGACTCCTGTTTGGAACTCAGTCCTACCAACCGGAATGGTGCTGGCTAACAGCGCTGACAGCAGCTACCACGGCTGAGAAGGCTAGATAAAAGTGTCGGCAGGCCATCACGCGAGCGAGGGATACGGATGGAGAGGGAAAGAATGAGCAGAAAGGGACAGCCATCAGGATATTTCTGACCCGCCACAGCTGCTGAGGAAATTGGTGACCATCTTCCATGACCAAATGGCGACTTAGTCCCTGGGCTACTGTTAATGAGGAGGGATTTATGGGTAATATCAGAGATTAATGATTTAGTGTCAGGTTGCAACACCCTCAGGGCCAGACATAGGGCGCTCTATGCGTGTGTGTGGGTGTGTATGAGTAAGTGAGTCAATGACAGAAGGAAACAGATAGGGGTGACAGAGAGAAAGAATAATGACTTCTGGTGGAGGAGGAACAAATTGACCACCACAAATTTATAGTTTATTGAATGGTATATTGAGTGGCAGAGTGAAGGATATTAAGGGATCATTCACAATTAACTTACTGTTTCATTCTTTTTTTTTGTAGTTTTAAAAATACTTCCTATTGGAGATTATAACACTGTGCACACCAAGTTACATCACTCATATCCGAAAATGTGACGGCATTGCTTAAAGCAAGAAACACAAGCAACCATGTGATCATACACATTGTAAACAAACCACCAAAAGTGATTTACCAAAGACAGTCTCTATTTAACACACACATTATAGACCATTCTGATAATAATAAATAAATAAATAAATAAATGACTTTGATTTCTACTGTGCTGAACTTCATTGTATTGATGTCTCTCTATTCCCAGATCTAAGAAAGTTGGTATTGCCAATGCTATTGTAACCAATAGAAACAGAGTCAAACGCTGCCAATTCAAGACAGGAATTAGAAAAAAACAAAACCCTCCAATAATCCTTTTAGCACTTGACAAAATGACATGCCTGGAATTAAAAGAGTATATCTCTGCAGCTACAAGGTCTGAATGACTTATCTAGATACCTATACAAACGTAACACTTGATTCCAGCAGAGGAGTAAAAATCAGTACAGACGTTACTGGGTCAGAGTTACTGAAGGTGGAACAAAAAAAACCATGTTTGCCTAAACAAAAATAGATTTTTAGAGTGAATATCCACGATCTAATGCAAAGGAAATTCACAAAACGGATCAATCCAAAGCATAATATCTTAACATTATCCGTGCCAAATGTCAGGCTGATTACGTGAAGCAAAGTGAAGTTACAGGTCAGACGGAACCTCCAAATTGGCACAATTTAGCACAGTTGTTCCATTTGAAGTATCTCACTGCAAAACTCACTTAATTCCACTTATATATCTGTATTTATTCCATTTAAATAAGACTAACATAAGCAAAGAACACCATGTTCATCTCTCTCTAAAAACACTCTTTGTAGTGATTTTACAAGTCCCAGGTCTACTTTGAAAGAGTAAATTGTGAGTCTGAATGGCTGTCTTTGTGTCAAGAGAATGAAGACAGCTTCAGTCTCCTTAAAGACCCATCTCAATAAACACTGTTGAAGGTACCCATCTACACATTACACCCTCTTTCCGATTGGCTCCTTCTAGGCTCTTTCTGCAATCAAAAGTTTGGAAGGCAAAGAAATGGTCAGAAAATGAAAAGGCGGGAGGTTGGGGGTGATCGGTGGGTGTGAAAAGTCAAAATGAAGGGAGAGAAAGTGGGAGTGGTGTAAAGAGAGTAAGTTGCAGCACTGTGTACAGATGAGGAGAGGCACACAATGTACGGGGAGATGATTCATTGACACAAAGAGACGAATGGAGGTATATGGTGAAATGCTGAGACAAATGGCATGACTCAGTGATGAAAGTAAAAAGCGATGGAAAGATCAAGAGGGTGATGAATGAGTCACTCGCTTTAATTCCTTTAGGAGCAGAGAGAATGTGTACACACACACACACACACACACACACACACACACACACACACACACACACACACACACACACACACACACACACACACACACACACACACACACACACACACACACACACACACACACACACACACACACACACACACACACACACACACACACACACACACACACGGGTTAAGAGGTGAGGAGGGGACATATTGTGTTTTAATCTTGTACACCAAATAGAGCAGTGGGTATTTCATTAAAGGTCTGTTTCAGGGTGGCCAGACTTGAGAGAAATCCATATTTCATTACTTGTCATCCATCTCTCTGTCTCTCTTGAGTGTTTGTTTGTGTGTGTGGGCATGTGTGCAATGTGTTTGTTTGTGTGTGTGCCCTAATTTAAATGTCTCTGGATATACATGAATGGGCATATAAATTCCCATTCATGCGCACTTTGTGAATCTGTCTGTCACTTTGTCCGTTTTCTCAGTGTGCACCATGCTCCCCATTGCCTCTCACAAACACATTTAATACGGTTTAATAATACTCACGTAAACTACATTGACGTAGTCGTCATCAGACAGAGTTTCGAGCATCTCGCTGACTGAGGTCCTGATCAGTTTGAGAGTCAAGCCAGACACACTTCCACTCCTGCACAAAGAAAAAGAGAGAAATACACAACAGTTGCTCACTGCAATCCATCTTCTCAGTTCCTGTCCTGCAAGATTTTACTTGATGTGATTAGAAATGCCTCTGCCTTGGGAAATACCTCATATTATGTGACATATCTAGAAAAGCATGCATTATAATCGTTGAATTCATGACTGATGTGGGAAGGTTATGGTTCAATGAGGTTAGAAATGAACTCACGCGTCTACGAGGATAAGCATATCTTTGGGGGAGGCCGCTCCTTGAATGTACCTACAGTAGACGGACGTTAATGAATGAAAAGACAAGCTGGACTGAGACACCCCCTTAAAAAACACAGTACAACAGCAGTTAAAATATGCCGAAGGGCAATCATTGACATGTTGAGATTTCATAATATTACCCATACACTTACGGCTGGGCAACATTTTGGAAAAAATACTAGAACAATGTTAATGAGATTACTTTTCAGACACCAGCATAAATTATGACGTGGACAATGAACACAAAAGATAAAACAGGCGTTCAATGCTATGAACTATATGTTCCATTTCCAAGTTTAATCACATAAAACCTCACCTCAAAGCATATTTAATAACTTTTTCAGAGGTTAAAATATTTATACCTTTTTTTTACAATAATTGCTTGCCGCGATTAATCGATTAACTTAAAAGAATTGTAAAATATAAGTATACGATCATAATGCAATTCAACTATAAACCGTAAGAACTATAACATTGAACATTATTGAATTATTTACCAGTGCCTCATTAGTACACTATTCCCCTCGTAAACAACTAAATTCAAACAACCAAGTATTTTACTTCTAGTATCTGTGCCAGTTTTATTACCACGGCCTCCTGCGGACGTCATACAGGTCAATCTTACTGGGGGTCTTTCGAGAATCCATCCACGGGGAAGCTTTAAGAAGAGATTGAGTGCAATAATAATTAGGAGTAAAACATTAATTTGAATTTCTAACACGTGACTGTCAGACTTGGGTGTTGAATATGTAGCAATATGCAGTGTCATATTAAGCTCAGCAGTGAGGAGTTGCTGTCAGTCATTGTGTTAATAAGACATTTTGGGTTCCGACTTCTGCCTTATTGACGGTTGGCTCATTGGATAGCCTACAGTTGCTAAACCATTTACAAAACAACATGTTTTATACCTGATAACATTATTCATGACGAGATAAACAGCAGGGAAATAACATATTCATCCGAGATGCAAAGCGCGGAGCACTGGTTTCGCTCTCTTTGACAATGATCAGTTGCTTTCTATCAGCATGCAGTCATTGAGGGAAACCAAAGAGGAATAAATTCAGGGCCAATGAGAGTTCATGAATATTAGACATAAACTTTTCCCATAAAGCTATAGAGTAAATGATGAAAGGAATCTCATGATTAGAAATAGCTCAGCAGACAACACTCACAATAGAGAGCAGTACTAATGCTGTTAAAACAAGTGTTAAAGTATCTAAGGCACCACATATAAAATATGAGTAAATTGAGAAATGGAGATTATTTATTGAGTTTATTGATGTCTGAACGAAGAAATCCTGTGAATATATTCCTGGCTGTTTATACTTAAGATAAAAATCAACATGCTTTATCTTACCAACCAAATGATAATCAGCACCAATTTGAAGGATGCAGTTTCAGTTTGACATGATCAGATAGACCTTTCTTTTTTTACCTGGGTAGTAGCGAGCCAGGCCTGTAGCACTACCAAACACCTGCCAGAGAAGGGTTGGGTCATCTTCTCTGTTCTTTCTAAACACTTCCTCCAGTGCCTCTGTCCAGTTCAGCTCATTAAGCACAATGGTGGCTGGAAATCCACATGGATACAAACAAACACAAACACAGATATGATATGACAACACACTGACTGGAAAGACAGACTTCACTGGGACAGGCTGGCACCAGCATAAACAGTGTACTGTATTATTGTGATCAGATTTGGATTTTCAACAGCTCTGCAAATGTGTACACATCACT
>NC_061521.1:16170000-16410000 GCF_022379125.1 Scophthalmus maximus | reverse complement strand
CCCCTGCTCGAGCCAAACTGAGTTTAACCTTGATCCTAAAACCTTGTCTCAGTCTCAGTCACCATGATGGAGATTTGTCATAACATGAGTGCACTACCAACTTTGGGTTCTCACACACATACACTTTCCCACATAGTTTTTTTCAACTCGCTCACACCAGACTTCAGCCCTGAATAGATTCTAGCTCAGTGTACGCATCCTCATCACAGACTACTAATAAAATGCATCCTTGAGAGAAAGGGAGTGTGAGGAGTCTTGGCACCCAGCCCAGATTATGGCCGAAGAGGACTCCCGGGGGTGCATAATGACAAAGTCAAAAGTTCAAAAGCATGCACCGGGCTTGCACTTTTACAGATAACACACCCCAAAAATCGTGTGTGTCTATCCCCGTTCGTCACATCTGCCCCTTTGTGTGGGGTCAGTGGAAATTTGAGGTGTATAACCTTGGGGCCAGACGGTACCCCAGCAGGCTGAGAGCCATGCTGAGGAAGTCGCTCAATCCTGCTGTCCCCCTAAGTCACTGCTGATGCACCACACCCTACTGCAAACTCATTACTAAGTATTTAAACTCATATACACAGACACACAGATAACAGTATGTGCGTGCTGAGCAGCGACAGTGCAGCCCTGTTGTTAAAGAAACTATCCTGCAACCTGTATCGTGTCCATACTCATCATGAACCATGTGTCCTGGTGAAGTATCCTTATGAAAATCATTGAACACGATATTGATCTCTACTTGTAGGTCACACTATGATAGGAGCATAAGTTAAGTGCTTAGGGTGTAAAAATAGAATAAAAGAAAGCCATTCATATATAATAAATAATTCAGACCACAGTTAAGATATTCAACAGACCATCCTTAAGTCATTGACATTCAACTTCCACTGTGCTAATGTCAGAGAGACTCTACAGAATCAAATTATCAGAACCACTCATTGTAAATGTCACCACGTGATGATGACATGGTCAGAAATGTACTTTAATAAAAACAGGGCACATGCACTCTTTAACAGTTGTGTTAAATGTTTCATTATAAATATATAATGGTCCACATTCTTTTTTATATCAGTGCAGTGAACAAAGCCTTACTTGGTGACGCATTTTGCTAATGGGGGCAAGGGGAAAGAGCACAGCCACCATGTCCGATTTCACAGAATAAAGTGTAAGAACTAGGAAAATCTAAGAAGGAATATCTGCATATGCATGTGCCGTGAAGAAAGACCCATTTTTGTAATTAAACTTCTACTCACTTCAAATCTACAGGACTTTAAAAGATGTATGTAATATATAGTACTATTATGTGAGATGAACATGAACAGACTGAATCGAAAGACTCATTTTCAAGCCACACTCATGTTTGGAGGTTTGCTGAGACAAAGGCTGAAAGCATACAGTATGTCAATCCATTTCATTAGGTGAACCTCTGTTCATATACATCCCAAGGACACGAGGATCGGCTAAGAGAGGAGAGGAGAGGATACGATCCTATTATGCTGTTCACTTTTTTTTGTAATCATCATGTAGCTATGAACTAATTTGCTAAAGGTTCAATGTGTAAACAACATTTTGTAATATGCTGGTGTGTCAGTTGTATCCATGGTTACCGCTGGGGTTTGTGTGTACGTGTGTGTGTGTGTGTGTGTGTGTGTGTGTGTGTGTGTGTGTGTGTGTACTCACAGCCATCATAGATGTCAGTGGGGATGTGGACAGCCGTGTGGTTGTGATCAGTCAAACGCTTAAATGAAGCGTCCTCTTTAAAGTCTGGTCGAATCCTGTATTTTCTTCCCTCTGTCTCATTTGCTTCCAGCTGTGGGGGGGGGGGGGGGGGGGGGAATCAAGATTCAGACCCAAACGCTGACGGAAGTTTCACGATATCCTGCAGAGCATCTTTCTCCTATCTGCTGATGCATCATAGCATCTGTGATGGATTTCTTTAAAGAGACGAGGCCAGGTGGACTATATAGTACACCCTCATTAACTCTCATGTAATAATGTCAAAGCTGCAATTTTCACACCCTCCCAAGTTGTTAAAGAAAGTACAGCATCATCAACTGTATGCTTGATATTTTGTACTTTTCTCCCCTTTTTATCATCTTCATTTGCGAGGGAGTGACAGGAGACCAACAGATTTTCTATGCACCTCGTGGAGATTTACATCAAAGACAATAGTACAGATGTAGGAGATGGATGAAGAAAGCATTATGAGATATGGAGGAAAAAATGCACGGTAGAGAGAGGGTGAGGTAGCGAGATGGAGGGAGGGAGGGAGGAAAAAGCATGAGGGGGGAGGGAGAGAGTGTGTGAACAGTTACTTCCTAATAAAGCAGCAGTGTAGCCGGCTCATACATCTCATCTGTCAATTAGAGCAGAACATGGCTGAAACCTCTTCACCTGAGAGAGGGTGGGAAGAGGGATGACGGAGAGGAAGCTACACGGAATGAAAAGCCTGGAGAAGAGGCAGAGGAGGGAGGGACTGCAGTAAAGGCTGAGGCAATGATATAAACCGAGAGTGGGATAAATAAGGCATGGATGTGTTGAATAGAGGAAGAAAAATGGAAGAGGGGAGGGAGACTGAGGAGGTGAACGGGAGGACAAGGGACAGAGGGTCAGCGATACCATATTACTGGTCCATGTCCGAGTTTGACCTTTGTGTTTGCAGCGGCATAAATGGGAGGAGAACAAAAAGGTAAAAGGAAAAAGCCCACTCACATTGTCCTTTGCGTTGTAGTAGGAGATTTCATCATCCTGTAAATAAGTCACACACAAGCAAAAATATCATTTTGTGGATGCTTTTGGGTGTTTACACAAAGATGCATTAAATTAATATTATCATGAAACGCTTAATCCATTTCTTTGTTTTGTTAGCAGGACACCCCATTAGTAATTACTCCAGTTTTATGTTAACAAAGACACTGGTCTATGCAACCAATCGAATGAATACTGCATGAGTTAAAGTGAGTGTGCAGTGTTCCACATCTGTGTGCCGGGAGCCATTTGCAATGCTCCAGGGTAGAATTTCCTTGCCGTTGAGGAAACAATATAATAATTCACATGGTTAGATGCATGTATAACTGTCTCTGGGACCAGTGTTTTTCCTGACCACCACTTTCCTGTCAGTTACATTTGTCTGTCGCTGTGGTTCTTAGAAAGCAGAGTATCTGTCATGTGAAATGAGAAGCATAATGCGTCGTAACACTGTGAAATGTGCATTGAACCTATTTAATAATAGAGCTGTAATCACTGCTAATGACACACAGACACAAACCTACTCAGACAATCAAATGAAGTCATGGTCAGTAAATGTAGACTTCATGTATGTGTGTTCGTGTGTGTGTACACATACCCGTGTTTCACCGGCATACACTAAATAAAACACATAAAATTTGTAGGTGTAGGTATCCCTATATGAGTAAGTCCACAAGTATGTGTGTGCATTTTTGTGTCCCCCTGTTACCTCAAACTCGTCTTTCCACGCATGCTCCATCTGGAATCGCTCAGCAGCTGCGGCCAGTTTCTTGGGAGTGAAATAAGACAGGATTTTGGATTTGAAACTGCACAAGGTATGCCTCCTTCACTGCTTCGGCCTAATTATAGAAAACGTGACTGAAAGCAAGTATGTTAAAAGTCATGATGGACACCGTCCCAAAGACAGAGCAGTGATGATGAAGTCACTTAAAGAGTGAGGTGAGGCAGAGAGGGAGGAATTAAGTGAAGGGGAGTCAACAATGTAAGAAACAGCAGTTCATTGAATAAAGAGCAGATGGATTACCATCTGAGAGGCTGTCAATCAACCTGCAACCTACAAAATAACAAGGGGATATAAATGTAATTAACTTCACTTTTGCTTTACCATGAACACACACACACACACACACACACACACACACACACACACACACACACACACACACACACACACACACACACACACACACACACACACACACACACACACACACACACACACACACACACACACACACACACACACACACACACACTTGGAAACAATATGAAGAGAGAGAGAGCGTAGAGGTAAGCATAGTTAATTTGTGGCACTAGAAAATATCTTACACGGTAGAAGCAATTAAAAGGGAAAGGCACAAACTAAACTATACTGTATTCATCACTGTGGGAAGAAACAACAGTCTCGACTGCTCTGTCCGGGGAAGTATATTTATTTATTACTGAAACAACATTAGTTTGGAATTGAACCGAATGAAGACACTGGGATATTTACACATTTGGATATTGCTTTCAAGTTACACAACACATTTAATGTTTCATTTGGCTTTCTGTATCCTCTCACAGACTGATTCAATCCACACAAGAACATAATGACGCTGCTGATGTGTGAAACAATTGAATCCATTATCGCAAATATTTCTGGCTCAAAGTTTAATTTCTATGGTCCGGTACATGGAGATGGAAACCGCATGGGGTTTAGAATAAAGGAACAGTGTGTTCCCAAGGCAGGCGGACGCAGAAGAAAACCAAACAAACACTTCTGTACAACTCAGTGTTTATGTTCACCAAGGCAAATCCACACTGATCAAACCTTAGCTTGGCCCTGGCCTGCCCGGCTCACACTCTGCTGGGTAATGACAAGCCTGAGGAGGAAAAGGTTGCCCTTCAATAAACCCTGCTGTCTGACACACTGGCTTCCCTCACAACAGCACAGTTACAATAGCTTCAGAGAAACTCCACTCAGTGACGTATTATGAATTCTTAACAGCAATCAGAATTGATGACGATAAAGTGTATTCATTTATTCATTTTGGACTGTGAAAAGTAGAAAAGTATAACATCCGGCATTACAGATCTGTGCATGAACAATAACTAGATGAGATGCTTATAGTATAGCGTATACATTTCTATGAGTGTGGGTATGAATGTGTATGAGTGTGTGTGTGTGTGTGTGTGTGTGTGTGTGTGTGTGTGTGTGTGTGTGTGTGTGTGTGTGTGTGTGTGTGTGTGTGTGTGTGTGTGTGTGTGTGTGTGTGTGTGTGTGTGTGTGTGTGTGTGTGTGTGTGTGTGTGAGAGACCATGTGTCCGCTGTCGGCAATGGTTCCATTCCTGATCACCAGTCCCATCCCTTTGGCCTCAAGTTCTGGGCTCTGTTCCAGACCCGTCTCCACCTCCTCTGCACTGGCTGTCAGCGGCTAAATATACACCCTCTCCCAGCCGTAAACACACATTTACACACACACAAACTCACCAGAACAAAATGTTGATCATGAAATGATTATGCACCACGCTCACCATGCACAAAACGGTTCCTATAGTGAAGCATAAGATTTTCCATTTATAAACTTTGTCCAACAATGTTGTTGTTTTGGTTTATTTTCACCTGGCACTGATGCTGTTAAAACTATCTCAGTTATTTTGTCTAGAGATTTACATCTAAATCCATTATCGTGATTTTAAAATGTATTTTTTTCATAAATAAACATTTATTTACCTCCACCAAGGAAGTTATGTTTTAATATGTTTTCATGCAAAACCTATGCAAGCAATTTACACAGTGGAGGCATGAGGCATGGACTAAGGAAGAAGCCATTACATTACAGAAGAAGGGGCACATTCATATCAGGTACTATGAATTCATTTTTTTAAATTTTGAAGTCTGGTGTGTGTTGTTTGACATTGGTGGAGGTCAGTGCTCTCTGAGTGCCCACCTAGTTTCATGAGTAATGTAAAAATAAATATGCCTGATTTGAAGCCTCCTAATGCCAACATTTTGTGTCTTTTTGTTGATTACAATCTCACATCCACGTCTCTGACATCTTCGCAACAAGATGTAATGTAAAAGTATTAATAGGAGATTGCTTTACCAATGTTTTTACAGTGTTTTCTGCGGCTAAACAAATAATAAAAAATATATATTTTTTAACTATTTGGTGTACATATGTTTTTCTGCCAAAATTCAAACATTAAGCTCAATTAGGACATTCCGGATTGTATTCAACTTTTTCATAACTTTCATACTTCCCGAAATATTCTACTTTTTCATGATCATTCTAGTAATTACACAACTATCCATAAGCCACTTTCCTACATTTTTCCAATGTCAGCTAATGTCAATGTATAACATCACAAGACACTAATGTCACATATTGAGCTAAGGTTTCATCACTTTGGCATAAACGCAGACCATCTCTCGAAACATCTTACACATGTATATATATACAGCAGCAATTGAACATATAGATATTGATTAGAGATATCTTCTTTCATTCAGGATTCGCTCTCGGCGCGTTGTTGTGTGTGATGTGATACCACAAGTGTTAGCAACAGCTGTGTCAAGATACACATTTCTCTCATGTGTACAGTTTATGAAGACGCACACGCACACGCGCACACGCACACACACACACACACACACACACCTCCTAAGAGAGGAGACAGGGTTGTTAAAAATTCATGACAGGGCTTTGACAAGGCTCCTTTCCCCTCTGGAAGATATGGGGGAGGGGGAGTGTGTGAGGAAAGATACCTAATTACCCTTCTCTCTTTCCTCTGTATCTCGCTCTTGGTCAAACGGTCAAACGGTCAAACACACACACACACACACACACACACACACACACACACACACACACACACACACACACACACACACACACACACACACACACACACACACACACACACACACACACACACACACACACACACACACACACACACACACACACACACACACACACACACACACACACACACACACACACACACACAAAAAAAGCAACGACACAGTCAAATCCACTCTAGACTACAAAGCCTTGATTTGACGAGACCGCTTCCTGAGTGACAGTTCATCAGTTCAAACCAGAGCTACTGCAAGTTGACTTCCTGCCAGTTGATTAGAAGCAAGCATTGCCCTGATCAAACACACAAACTAAGCACTACAACAGTTTTCTTAATGGGAGTGCAGGGTTGGGCAGTTTTTGATATCGTTAAAAATCTTACAAGATAGGGTACACCACCTGATTAAAAATGTAGTATTTTATATGAGGCTCTCAGTGCATGTAATTCATTTGTTTTAAAGCATTTCTTGTATAAAAGGTGCGTGACAAATTATTGCTGTTATTATTATTATTATCATAATTTGCACTTAATGACAAAAATATGATACATGTTCAAGTCTTATGCTCTGAACAACATCTGAAATGAAACAGCAAATAACATTGATGAACAACAAATCTAAAACCTGAGTACAAATACAGTGGAAATACCAACTTGATAGCGTTTGCCATGCTTCTAACCTTCTGATGGTAATCGTGATGCATAATTATGATGCTTCTAAGTCTTCTTAAGTCTTATTTAACAGTTTCTTTTTTATTACATTCTTTAGTTCTGTCATCATTTTCAAAGCGTCTTCGACCACACAGAAAGTGGTGCGGGATAAACACTCTTGAGGTGTTTACTACATAGTTTCATTATGACAATAATGAAACAGACACCATTGCCGCTTTATTCCAATACTCCTGTATTACCTTATTACTACCCAACCCTTGAGAAATGCATAACATACTCCCTGTTGCATGCTTGACCTAACCATCCTCCCTCACTTTCTGTAGAAGATACCCTTGCTCTGCAACATAATAAGCCCACTCTATCACCGGATGACCACTGGAAACTTAAAGAGAGCCACCTCTCCCCTGCAGCCTTAATGGGGAATCGGGTCTCTGTGGAGAATGGAAATGGCTCTATAGGGAAATGAAATGCGGTGGTTTAAGGAATGAGGGGCTTCAGTAAGAAAAAGGAGCAAAGGGGAGAAGAAATTCATTAAGAGGCATGGGAGGCAAAAAACCTTCTATATTACCCACAGACAGCATTCTTAATACACATTGGTTAGCTATATATTAATACTATAGCTAATACTTCCCAGTTGAACATGAAAATGATGACCGCAACAACAGCTGGGCCTATCAATATTCCAAGAGCCAAATAGGACACATTATATTGTATTTCTCTTTCCACACACCTTCCGCCCTCCGTGCACATTGATGTATGAGCTCATTATGCACAGAAACGTTTGGGTTGTCCCACCTGCAAGCCCTACAGAGAGATGTGTCTGCCCTACTCTCACCAGTCTTAGTTGTCATACTGCCAGGGCGGCACACCATGCATTTAGTGAGAAAGCAGAGCACAGCTTAAAGGATAGACAGGGAAGATGAGACAGGCTCTGCTATACCTCAGAGAGCTTCCCCAGACTCTGTGTGTGTGTGTGTGTGTGTGTGTCCACAATTGCCTGAAATCAATTGGCCATTCAGAGCACACTGCCTTCTACCCCAGACAACAATGCAATGCTCACAAGAGTCCTAACGGTCTAAAAGATCATTAACACCCACATCCAGTCTTAACGCTCCCTTCCTACTTTCTGACACCTCGTCCACATTAATGAACAACGGCTTTCTATTCATCATAATGAGTCCAAACTCAAAGGGATGGCAAGAAAGTGAAAAATGGGGGAGGTGTGAAGGGTCAGCATGAGAGGCAGAAAATAGATGACTGAAAAGAGAAAAGATAAAGACATATTTTGAGCAGATGTATTAGAAAGGAAAGGACAGTCCAAAGTGAGAAAAAAATTATATTCAGACTCAGCATGATCCCAGCGTTTGTTGGTCTCATTAAAACTTAGCTCATGGAAATGAACAGAGATATATTTATATATTCTGTGTGCATGCCTGATAAATACATTATGTCAGTGTGTGAACAGCTCTGGCATGATCTTGCCCACTCCTTTATCATTTGCATTCACGATGTCATCTTGAAATGTATATCAAAGAGGAATACAAGTGACCAATGTATTTCGTGGTTACATGTAAACAACACAATATTAGATATGACAGTTCCAGACGCAGTTTTGGAAAATTTCTACAAATGAATGACATTAATTGTGCTTGTCCGACATCCGACAGAACCTTCTCCTGTCATTGTACACACGTTACAGTCTCGTTGCTTTTCATATTCTTAACATCAACAACTGCAGCATATATCTCTAGTAGATGTAATATAATGTTATTGTCTTCAAGGTTCCTTGTATAATGCTCAACAGTCCAGTTATCCATTGCCTCTTAATCAGAGATGTAAATTAAGTTGTCAAGTGTTTTGTGTGTTATCTGTGCACGTGTTTAATAGTCTCTTTGTGGCCCAGGTGTTAGACCATATTTTCATTAATCTGTTGCCTGCTGTCACAGTGTCATAATAGGAAGCACAAGATGTGACTTTAGGGTGTTTTCATGGCCGTGTGTGTGTGTGTGTGTGTGTGTGTGTGTGTGTTTAAACAGAAATAACATGAAAAAATTGATTGAAATTAGGAGTAGGAATATGTTTGGGAGACGAGGAATATGGAAAAGGGGGACAGACAGTCAAACAAAAGAATAGGGGAGACAACAGGAAGCATGAAAGAGAAGTAAAACAAAAGCTTAGAGAAAGGTCACAGAAAGGTACTGTATTGGGAATAGTTGCAGGGAAAGGGGAGATATCCAGCAAGAGAACGGAGGCAGTGTGATAAGAGAGAGACGGAGGTCAGAAGAGATACAGACATGTTGATTTCAAATTCAAGTTTGACAGAGAAATTTGGCAAAAGGCCAAAATCTGGACACAGGAGGGTCACAGTGGACTGGAGAAGGCAAAAAAAGGGCTGCAAGGGTTGAAGAAGGAGGGAAGGGAGCTATTCCAATTTTCCCTGGGTCCTGCCTGTGTTCCCCAGATTAATATGGCACATAAAGGAAACATGAAAAAGGGTCCTGTGTTCCCTTTAAGGAAAAAAACTAATTGTTGGGCATTTGCCACCCGGACAGCTTCAATGCACCGTAGCATAGATTCAACAAGTCTTTGGAACTGTAATGGACGGCTGGGGCAACATTCTTCCTAAAGATGTTCCCCCACGGTGTTTTGAGGATGGTGATGGAGACGATGTCTAACACGACGGGATCTGGAACAACTTCCATGGGAGTTGCATTGTGTTGACGTCTGATGACTGCAAAGTTCACATCATATAATTATAATACATTATTCCTTATAGAGACCCATTAGGGTATGTTTCATCATTGGATACAGATTATCCGACCCCCCGAAAAAAAAAGTTTAGTTAAAAGTGGTGAAACGTGTCCAGAAGATAAATGGAGGATTAATGGGTTTAACAGAATAATGAATTGAGGACCCTGGGGACATGGGGGAAAAAAAAATATATATATATATTTTTTTATAAAAATATATATATATATTTTTTTTTTTTTGGGGAGCATATATATATATATATATATATATATATATATATATGCTCCCAGAGGGAGAGATGTGGGAAGGAAGAAAGAGCGTGTGACACAGAGAAAGAGCAGAAGTATCTGCAGCTGCAGGAGCCCAGGGGAGAGCCGTGCTGCTCCACATGGCTTCTCTCAGAGGCCAAACCCTCCAATGGGAACAGTAAGTCCACAGCTGCTGCACGTCTCATCCCCTCCCTTTGACTCCCCTGCTCTCATGTGTGTATTTTAGAGATCTGTGTGTGTGTCTCCTGCTGTTCACACAGTTTATAGTGTGTGTCACCAGTTGAAACGTCAGAGGGAATCTTTGTTTACAACACTGAAACCCTGAGAACTATGTTATTCTGATGTAAAATATGAAAGAAGAAGGTATCATTCACTTGAAAGGTATTCTTAATAAAGTTGTAACTAATCATTTATCACCGATGATCATGCTGTATAGGTTCACTGTCTGTCGTCCTTACAGAAATGGTCTATATACTAGAAAATGTGAATGCTGCCTGCTGAAAGGCTGACACTAAACTGGATTGCTGGCTTGAATTTGGATAAAGAATGATGGAAGAGCAGGAAAAGTGGGAAATAAGAAGTTTATGTGTAATTACTAGAACGATCGCAAAACGTATATGAAAGTTGAATACAAGCCAGGATGTCCTAATTGAGCGTAACGTTTTGACGTTTGAATGAATTTCAGGGTTGAAAGGTGGGGAAAGAGAAGAGGGACAAGACAACAGGCTGAAACATTTTTGGAGAATACATTATTCTATTCTTGGTGTGAATCGATCTAATTACTCAGCAACGGTGCCAGAAAGCCACAGAATTAAAGTGGATTGTGATTGAGAAATACTATCGCATTCTAGAGTAAGACAGAAGCCACTAACGATCTTGTCACATGTTGATTACTGTAATTATAACAAAGAAAACAGTCGTACTTGTCTGTAAATGAACAATTTAAATGTTACCACGACCATTCGCTGATCCACTAACACAGTTTGTGTTTCTTCTCCATGAGTGTATTGACACTTGTCCCTTGCCAACCATAAGTCTTGTTAGAATTCCCCTTCTGCACTGCTCCCTCCCAACATGTTTCAGTCTAACACACACACGCACGCACGCACGCACGCACGCACGCACGCACGCACGCACGCACGCACGCACACACACACACACACACACACACACACACACACACACACACACACACACACACACACACACACACACACACACACACACACACACACACACACACGCCTCTTGTCTGTTTAGTATGATCAGCACAAAGCGGGAATGGGAGGTTGAGTAACATCTGCTCGGGAGACCGAAACATCTCTGATCGTATCATAGCCTCTGCTCATTACTGCCTTACGTTGGCGTCCTTACGGTGCGTGCGCGCGCACACACACACACACACACACACACACACACACACACACACACACACACACACACACACACACACACACACACACACACACACACACACACACACACACACACACACACACACACACACACACACACACACACACACACACACACACACACACACACAAACGAAAACATCATAAAGTCACATCTTGTGCTCCCTATTATAACACTGTGACAGCAGGCAACAGATTAATGAAAATATGGTCCAACACCTGGGCCACAAAGAGACTATTAAACACGTGCACAGATAACACACAAAACACTTGACAACTTAATTTACATCTCTGATTAAGAGGCAATGGATAACTGGACTGTTGAGCATTATACAAGGAACCTTGAAGACAATATATTATATTACATCTACTAGAGATATATGCTGCAGTTGTTGATGGTAAGAATATGAAAAGCAACAAGACTGTAACGTGTGTACAATGACAGGAGAAGGTTCTGTCGGATGTCTGACAAGCAAAATTAATGTCATTCATTTGTAGAAATTTTCCAAAACTGCGTCAGGAACTGTCATATCTAATATTGGGTTGTTTACATGTAACCACAAAATACATTGGTCACTTGATATTCCTCTTTGATAAACATTTCAAGATGACATCGTGAATGCAAATGAAAAAGGATTGGGCAAGATCATGCCAGAGCTGTTCACACAAAATGTTTGACGAAGCTGGGATGTCAGCTGCTGTTCTTAGTGAAAATTAAGGTTGGATATATAGAAAAGAATAATTATGTCATAACATTAAGTATGATCAATGAATGCTGTAAGCATTGTCATCACCTGTAACAGTTGGGATTCTAACAGAAGTTTCCATTGAAGATACTAATGACAACAATAATTTCTTCTTCAGAGCAATTCTTTGGTGTTAATTACCTTACCTTATCCTGTAAAATGATGCTTGTAAACAATTTTATGTTGTGTTTTGGCTAGTCTGTTGTTTAAGGACTAAAGGCACTTTACAATGTTTGTCTTAGTCACACAGCACACAGCAATCAGGGGTTCTGTGTCTTGCTCAAGGACACGTCAACACGCTCTGGAGGAGCCGTGGATGGAACCATAAACAATCTGAACCTTTCCACCTGCTGAGCCAGTTGTTGTGCATTGTGATTGACAGTCGTATGAAATTTATGAAAACCTACAACAACAATTACAACAATAGTCTTTGGACTTGTATTATTCTAAATAAATGACTTAAGGTGAAGCTTGAGAGCTTTAATGAGCGCAACACAGGTTCTTTGTATATTGTGGAGAGAGTTGGGAACATAATGATTAAATGAAGAGCTGAGGAGTGAATTCTGCTGCAGGACATTGCACAAATGTAATTGCAACAACTGCAAAAAGTATCTAAGACTGGCCTTATTAAATAAAAGTAATCACTCAGTGTCCATTTTTCATGCACAGATGACTGCAGCCATTAGAATGTTCTTAGCTCATAAATGACACTCATCATTTCCATAATTTCCAATAATAAATGTAACTCACATACCAGTAATCATGTTGCCAGCACTGGAAACGGAAGACACAGTTACACATGCAGACACCGTGTTCATGTACACAGTAAAGGACGCTCTCACACACACACACACACACACACATTCACACACACACGGTCAAATGTGTGCGAATGTCTGTCTTCAGTGTTTTATCAGTTTGCCTTTTGCCTTAACAGTTTTACAGCATCAATAATTAAGTTTTTAATTACAGTGTTTACATACATCAGGACAAAGCGGGGACAGAGGCGGGAGAGAGATGCTTGGATCTAGCTCCAGGCAAAACACTTTCAATATATGGTCAACCACTTTTGATAAACATTTTCAGTCTCTCTGAGTCACTCTCTCTCACACTCTCACACTCTCCTTCTCTCTGAAACATTGAGTCTATTCCCCCCTGCTCCATACTTTTTAGGACAAGTAAACATGTCTTTATTAATGCAAGTTGTATGAGATTTACACTGCAACGTCTACTGTCATACTCACGTTCTTTTACAGCGGAAAATTAAGTCAGTCTAATAAAACCATAATGTGGGCTCAGGGCCTCTCGAATTTTACAGTATGTGATCTGAGTTGACCGATATACAGTAAATGTGACTGACTGGAGATCAGGCTGTCTCCTTATTACCCGAGCTGACAACAAGCAACAATTAGGTGATGATTATTAATACTGGTCAAAGAGGGCACTGCGAGGGGAGAGGAGAAGTAGATCAGTCTGACAGCCGCTGTGTGTGCAGTATCAGCATATGTATGTGTGAGTGTCCCCTGCTGAGCCCAAGCCCCGGTATACGTTGTAATACCTCTGATAAAGCGGTCTCTCCGAACAGTGCGTGGCCTGGTACACATTAATAATGCATGTTACTCTCTGTTGCACACTTATTTAAGGAAGCATGAGTAGATACACACAGACACACACTTTGTGTCGCACACCTGTGGCTGTAGGTAAACTGACGCCCTTTCAAAGGTCATTCATCACACAGAGTTAAAAATCAGAGACAGAGAAGATGAGGGAGAGAAAGAGAGAGAGAGAGAGAGAGAGAGAGAGAGAGAGAGAGAGAGAGAGAGAGAGAGGGTGAAAGTTTGAAGGCAGTGGACAACATAGATTAAGTGTCTCCTGCAATTTCTGGTAAAATTGGCATAGAGAATCACTCCAAACATATAAAAGGCAATGACCAAGAAAGAAAGCTCCAACTGCAAAGATTCTCTTCCTGTATTATTTCTGATAAAATCAACAACCAAAACTCTTCCTCTAACTAAGAAGCTCAAAGAAAAACCTTGTCTGCTGGAAAAGTTTGTATACCAAGTTCTGATTTATGTTTGCTGGTGTTTCCTATCACTGTGGTTTAGAATAGAAGCTCTAGAAAGACATGGATAAACAATCAAACTAGGGGACCAACATTCTGAGCTCTCTTATCTAATCTCATCTGCTCTCTTTGTACCAGCCTGTGCACCCATCTTCCTTTGCCCATCATGTTGACGCATTTTCCCCTTCTTTCATATCATCCCTTCCTCCATTTATCTCCCCATTCATACATCTCAGGACAGGGAATCCAATATCAGCATGCCCTGGGGTTACTCGTAGGAGAGGATGAGGCACAAAGATGCAATAAAGGGTGAGAAGTGATCGATGTCTGAGATCAGATGAACTGTCAGCATCAGGCAAGCTGACCCCTCACACACCACCTCCCCTAACACACACATAAAAAAAACACAGACCTCATCCCATTCTGCTATTATTTGGATAATGCACTGAAGCCATTTTTATCCTTGCTGTTTACGCATCCCATGGCACCAGAGCTCGGAAAAATGATAAGAACACCATGGTGTTTACTTAACATACAAAAGACAGACACTTGGCAGGGGACGTGTTTATGAACAGTGATAAATACTCCCTTTCCATTCCTAATAAGACAACAATGATGAGAGCACCTTATAAAGGCAGAGTAACGGGTGCTGTGAACTCCCTATGAATCTATAAAAACAGTTCAGTCTGTTCGGATAAATGAGCGACTCTGACCCATTTACTGTATGTGTGAAAAAAAAAAAAAGGAGGGGGGGGGGGGGGGGGGGAACCTCCCCAGGGTCAAAGCTCTCATTATCACATTGAATCCTGGAAATGAAAGATCTCAGTCCCTTCTCCCTATTCAGTGTGTGCAGTCGTTATTACACATGCATAGTATATCATGTATTTCATCACACATCAATAAGTAAGTATATCAATTTTCATATATAACCTTACCACTGAAGTACTGTTGCTTCTATATTACTGCAACACTGCTAAAAATACAAACAAAAAAGTGGTTTGTGAAGATGTAAAGGCCTCCGGTGGGTTGTTGACTGATTTCAACTAACGGCAGCAAAGACACTGTTGCAAGAAGAGCATTGAAATGCTTTGAATTTTACTTCATCCATTTAAAAGGAAAAATTCCACCAAACCCACACCAATCACAGTTGGAAAACTACAGCAAAAACTCTAACTAACCCCACTAAATCTATTGCGAGCTATGGTTAAATTTAACCCAAAGGGGGAAAATATATGCTTTGTCCAATAAATATAATACTGGTGCTTGGTTGAAGTTCCAACCGTAACAAACACGATGAGAAGTGTTTGTTACGGTTGGAACTTCAAAGACAGTTGTGTCAGTATCTGACAGTTATTCAACTGAACCTCATTTAATGTACCTGAACATATTAGTCCAAATGAGGTATAACATTTCTCTGAATATAGACTATAAAAGGAAAAGCTGAAAAGCCAAAGTTATACATTTGCATTTAAAGGGAACATTTAGTCTTTGTACTTTGACTAGATTTCAGTTTTACAACATTTCTCCCGTTAAATCTCCTCACCAACAATAAACTATAAAAGGTGTTGTTTTCTGCAGCAAAAGCCCTCAGGGTCCTCGAAACCGCCTAGAACAACAGGCTTATTATCCAGTGGAAAGTTTGAACGTTTACAACTCTTTTCTTGTTTAACCCTATCCCACCTCTCTCTCTCTCTCTCTGGGCCCTTTAGTTGGATTGTCAGCATAACAACATAGTCCATGGTGCCTAATTAAGATTCACGCATAAACTAAAAGAAGTAAGCTTGCTTGTTTCCTTGAAAGAGTTGCAGCTACTGCCATTATCATCACTACGATTATGATTAAATGTCACAAACATAGCCATGGCACAGATATCTACAGCAATGTCTTGCTTCGAGTTTTCACCGCATACATTTTGGCTACAGAATATAGAGACAAGCCCGCAACAAGAACTGATGGGAAATGTCTCCCTGTCGCAGACAATTGTTAATAAATATCTCTTCCTGCTCAACTTCCAGACTAACAAACTGACAGCTGGCTCCTCTCTGAGTGGGATGAGTCTTACCTTCAAGGCGGCAGACCTCTTCCGCAGCAGCTGTTCAATGTTCCTGGCTGCTCTGGCCACCAGCTCCTCTGCATCATTCTGCTCCACACTGTAAAGGTGTTGGTTTCTCAGAAATATCTGGAGAGATATAGGGAGTGATGGTTTATGATCACACATGCATTTGACGATTTTATAAAGACTTGATGTCAGATTTTTTTTGTTCGTTTCGCTAATAAATCGAATACAAGTTTTGCTTGAAAACATGGACGTATACAGGTCATTTCAGAAATTTACAATGCCTTAATTTGAATTTTAAATAAGCAGTGCAACTTCCCTCATTCACTTATGTATGTGAAGGTCCATAACTGTGTAAATTGTAGATTATATGCGTGTGTGTAGTGGGTGTTAATACCTGAGTGAGGCTCTTCCCGGCTGTGGCCGTGTCTGCCAGGGTGACCAGCTCTTTCTGCATCTGATCAACCCATTCTTTAATCCTACGGGGACAAAGCAATGCACACATTGGATCTTGTGACCCAGACGGAACCAGTTTAAACAGCACATCACAGATATTCCACAATACAATGAAGCTGTCAATCAGGTTATCTTACATCCATCTTCTAACAAGACCACCCCGCCACACAGCATCAAAACAAACAAGGGCCAAAAGGGAATCACTCCGATAGGTCGAGCAAAGTGTCAGCCAATTGAACGTGAATCACCGGGAACAAATTCAAAGTCATCTGTCCGACACGTGTCACTTGGTGTCACCCAATACGACTGCTTTTGTGTGAGTTCAAACATAAAGTCGGCCAATCACAAAAGTGTCAGCCGCTGTTGTGACTGGTGATGGTGATGCGAGTGGACAGGTGAGAGGCAGGAGGTGGCCGGGGCCAATGTACCTCTCTGTGTATCAAAGAGCTCCAGGGACATCAGGTGCAGCCTGCTGGTGTGCACACTCAGGATTATACCTTCCTTTCATCCTCCTCCAATCATCATGTCAAAGCAGAATAACCTCACATGCATTACAATACAGGGACACAGTACATCCCCTCCCTGTGTCCTGAACACAGTGGCGATGGATAGAGATTAGTGAGGGAAAAGCGACAAAGACCTAAAACACTAAGGCATTAAGTGAATAATCTGACACAAAGGTGAGGCGCGCCTGGTGTGAGAGGCTTGCAGTGGCAAAATACGTATGTGCATGTAGGTGCATTAATTCACCATATATGCTGGCATGCATGCACAGACACGCGCACGCACGCACGGACACGGACACACACGGACACACACACACGGACACACACACGGACAGACACTGAGACAGGGACATTAATATTGCATGAGAATGAAACAGGTCTCTATCGGATACAGACAGCGCTCTGCATTCACAATAACACAGACCCAGCTGTGATCCTTTCAAATGGTAAAGATATGAATTAAAGTCGCATACGCAAGCAGTGGAACAAACCAAGAAGAAGAGGAACGTGTACCCAGGAGATGTTCCCAACCTGTTCCCGCAGTGTGATGAAAAGTCACGCAAGTGACAGTATTTGTGCACAAAAAAAAATCTAATCTGATGCTTAATGCGGCCGAGGGAGCTGGTAAGATGCAAAACAAAGAGAAGAAGGTGCCGAAGAGGAAAAACGAAAAAGAAATGGGTAGGATGCATCGGGGGATGCACAACGCATAGTGAATGAGGAAAAATTCATGACAAGAACGCCTGTGAAGAGAGATGAGGATGAGAATACCAGAGGGGACAGTTTGAAACTGTTGAGGAAAACAGATGGTATGTAGAGACCGGGTCTGGCATGATTCAGCAGCCATCCCATTATTCCCACCTGCTTCAAAGGTTTCTGGAAAACACTGTTGTCTGAAGCTTTGCAGAGACTCGTGGCTGTGTGAAACATATTAACATAGATATCCATATCTACTGTGTGCCACGGTGATTGAAGAGGCATCATTAGCCGCCAGCCAATGGGAAAAGACCTCAGTAGAGCCAGGTGACCAGGAGCTGGCCACCAGGTGATTCACCACCAGAAGGGACGCGTGAGATTCGATTTGAATCCAGCTCTTAAAAAACATTTGAGGAACGAACAGTGGAGAAGATTTGAGACAGTCTCTGGCATGTGCTCAATATACCCACAGTTAAGGGACGTTGTTCGGCAGACACAAAAATAAAGTAGTTCCTCCTGGCCGCCTGCAGTGCACGGCGCTCTTCGGAAAGAAGGCTACGGCAATTTAAGTTCGCAGGCGTCGTGGCGCACACTCAGACGCCATTCGAGCTCACCGTGTGCTTTGAGCTCCCGTAAGTTTCCTCAACTTCACGCCGCCGCTACCTCACGTCTACTCACGTCGTTACTTCCGCAGTCGCGGAGTGATACGAGACCTGTGCGAACCGCTTCGAGGTGTGAACCAATCAGATCGCTCGATTTGACCTACCGTTTTATATAATCCCTGAGCATATTGTACTGTTGATAGCGAATCTAATTTCAATATTTAGATCATTTGAAAAATATAAAATAATGCATAGGCCTGTCAATATAAATTTCTTTACATCAGTGTTTCTTAATCAACTCTGGTATTTCTGTACTGTATATATGTTTTTTTACTTATCAGCCAATAATAATACACCAGTGATAAGCTAATGGCCGCCTGTAATATTGGTCACTCGACATCCTCAACATCTTAGATAGGTTTGGAGACTATACACTTTTTTTAACAGAAAACCTGTGGCCCAAACTGATTCATGGAGTTTGAAAATAATGTACTTAGTCGCATTATCAGAAGTACAGGATTAAGAGTTTTTGTTGCTTATTTTTGTAATACTTTTTTATACTAAATGCTTTTCATACTGCTTCTAGTGACATGGTGAGAAACTGGCACTCCTCTTTTGTCCTCGTCTACTCTCTTCTCTCCTCTTAAATCAGGGCTAGCCAATGCTGCCTTCTTAATAGCATTTGCTACTAAAAATAGACGTGTGCTATCGGTAAATGTTATTCAGTAGAAGTTGTGCCATTGAACAATTCAGCCCAAGCAGGGTCTATTTTTTCTTTTAACACAACAACAACAATGACGATGACGCGGCCACTGCCCTGAACCAGTGTTGCCAGTTGAAAAAAATATTGCGATCCCCATCACCAAGGGCCCTTGAGACGTATATTTGCTGAAGACTCATGAGTTGGAAGGAGCTGGATAGAATGCCCTGCTGATTAGTTAGCTACCTAGCAAAGAAATGCAAATCGCAAAATCATTTATTCATTATTACAAAAGACCAGGTGCGACAGAATGTGTAGCGGCAGAGAACAGTGATGAGAATTGATGCGGATCAGCTTGGAGGGGCCCCTGGCAGAAACTTTGGATCCGACTCCAGCTGTGGATCGCTGGCTGAGCTCAAAGCGGACCAGAAGACCTGCTTACAAGAAGCTGAATTACAGGTATCCTCCCTGTCTGAAACAACGACTGCATTCTAAATGGACTTCCTCCCTGACACAAAACCTTGTGTCCTTGCAGATTCAGATGAATTAAATCATTTTAAAATTCCCCGTGTGATACAAAATTTCTGAGGTGAGCGACATATGTGTACCTTGGGGAA
The DNA here is from genome assembly GCF_022379125.1 of Scophthalmus maximus. Taxonomy (NCBI): domain Eukaryota; kingdom Metazoa; phylum Chordata; class Actinopteri; order Pleuronectiformes; family Scophthalmidae; genus Scophthalmus; species Scophthalmus maximus. The sequence continues at coordinate 16,389,861 of NC_061521.1, read as the reverse complement.
ACACAGCGAGCTGCTTGTGAGGTATTAGTGGACTTTGGAGCCTTCAGCGTGTGCACACGCTCTTCCAGGGACTTGACATTCAGGGAAGCAGAGGCTCGTCTCTCCAGAGTTCTGCTTTTGTGAAATCTACTGCTATCAGTGTAAATCTCTACGAAAAGAAACTCTCAGGTGCTGACGGATGGATAAGTCAACCCAGGCTATGGTGTTGTATGTGTGCATGTGGTCTTGTGCATGTCGAGTGTGGATGACATGGAGTTCTCTTCTGTACACTCTTTTTTTTTGTTCAAATACATGTATATTTAATACATTTTGTCAAAGGCTTTATAAAAGTGCTACAAATTCTACAAAAAAAAACAACAACTTTGTTTGTATGTGCCTGTGTGAGTGCAGTTGCCAAAGACACAAAGAAACCGCCCTGTTAAGTGCTCACTTGGCTCATTACATACAGCAAAAACCATAAAAGAGAAAATTATACTCACCCCAAAGCTACAGGCCTATTGTTTTATATGATTATTCACAAATTTGCTAATTAAATTAGACATAAAAAAAAACAGATGTGCAGTATTATCTACAGGCGTAAAAAAATCTCTGCACATTTATTCCTCATCTTTAAAAACACCCTTTGAGGTCCCAACCTGGTTTAATGGCAATGCTTTATAATTACCACGAGGTGAGACCTACTGTCAGTCCCTCATGGCTGATCGATGTGAAGTCACATCAACCCCCTGAAATCGTGGCTGATGCTTCTCATTTTAGCTCTTCCGATACAAACACAAATTAAGTGAAGCGAAGTTGTTATAGTCTCGCCATCTGTCAAACTGTTACTCATACTTATATATTGTACATTCTTATCAATGGTTAGATTTAACGATGTGATGATTCAGAGATGCCCAAATGGTTATGAAGCCATTGTCGTTCTGCTGAAGATGCAAAATGTTTCCGCTCTGGTTGCTAGGCTGGAGCCTCTGGTACTACACAGGATAATTAAAAGACACACACACACACACACACACACACACACACACACACACACACAAATGGCAACTGGGTCAGACTCTGCCCTACATTGTTTTTCAGACACAGGAAGAGCAAATGAGAACTAAAACAAAAAGACGGAAAGAGTCAGATGTGTTTGTGGAACCATTGCTTTGGAACTCGGCGATGTAATGAGCTGGCCCTTTGCTTGTACGTCAATGGGAGGCTGTGGTTAAACTGCAGTCTAATTACACATCATTATAGAGGCAAAGACAGAAGTGGTTCGGTCCAGACAGCATAGTGGAATGAGGCATGGAAACACCAACAGTGATGCACCAGAACCGTCCATGGTGATACCCGTATCCCGATTTATTTTCTTCTTTTTCTGGATGATCTGGTAGAGGATCCAGACCATAGAATTATATAGGTCCTCCACAACCTTTCTGCTTCTAATAGAATAGAATTCAGCAACCACTCCAGAAACAAGAAAGGCCATGGAAATATAAAGATGGCAACGGTGAATGGCTACCATAGCAAACGCATGAGCAGACTGCCAGTATCCACTCTAACATGCACTTCAGGCTCCAACCTTACAGAATATCTTTGTTTGTCAGACTGGACTGCACATTTGTAGATATATCAATGAATATAATATAACAAATACATATATACCTTCCGAACTATTCTGTATTGTAATGTATGATGTGAATATGAAGCGTCTAATGGAACTGGCTTCCACAATTTCTCATTCATACTGCAGACGCACTCACTCGCTCATTCATAAGTCGACAATGAGCATCCAGCAGCTTCTGCAGGAGGGACTGTGAGCTCTTCATTGCTTCCACCATTAGGCTGCACAAATACAGATGTCTTTTGTGAGACTGTCCTCCACCAAAAAAAGGGCTACATAGGTTGTTTTTTTCCCAAGCAGCGTATTACGACCCATGTGGCCGTTTTTAAGACCGCAGTAAACGGCCGCTCGAGGTCAGCGGTTGACAGGTCATAACCAACCATAACTCCATCAATGTTTGTGCATTTCAATGGATTTGTTTTTTATTCTGTAAAGTAATCGTGCTGATTCTCTGCCATGTCACCCTTACCGGAACCCTTAACTTTACAAAAATAAAGCCCACGATGGTCATATTTTACACATATGACATAGTCCGGCGTATGAGTTGGAGGACTTGTTGTTTTTTGTTGTTGTCACTGTGTAGTGGGATTTAGAGGGACACTGAAAAGAAAATATGTGTACGTTTGCTGCTACACGGACCAAATGTGCAGCAGTATAGCTCATTTGGGCGACTTGTAATTTGGGGATTTTGATATCAGCAAGGGCATTTCTGTAATTCTATTCTGTTGATGCTGCAGAGCTGAACTCCATTTGCACTTAGCTGTATTATTTCATATTTAGTCAACCCTCTGCGGGTTGCACAAACTTCCATGAAGGTCTGACATTTGCTAAAATAGTGGTCTGGTGAAAAAACTTTAAATTCAAGTAAAAAAAATTATAAAATGACTTACGGGCAAATAGTGTTCAAATGTCATAGCTTGCAAGATTTCTATGTAACTGGATACATAAATGTGAGTTTTCACCGTTTTTCCATGAACACATTATATCTCTATTATAAAAGTAAACGTATTTTGAGAGATGTCCTGGCTAAATAAATAATAATGAAGTTTATTTATTGGTGGAATAAATAGAGGTGCAGCTCAAAACCAATCCAAAAGACGTGACAGAAACCTCCCATGGATTGATGAGTATTTCACCACTGTAATACCAGCTAAATTTTGTTTTTTCTCTGATGCTGCCCAGGGTTTGTTTTATAGTTTGAAACAGAACATGATTCTCTATGCACTGTCAAAAAAAAGGGGCATAAATAAATAAATAAATAAATAAATAAATAAAAAATACTGCTGGAACCTTTTCTCCTGCGAAGTGGCTCTGGGTCTATTATAATTATACGCATGAAAGACAAGTGGAGCAGCATGGGGCCACTTCCACTCCTCGGCAACTTCGTGGACACATGTGGCTGGGGGGGCCACCGCGGCCCCCCAGCCGGCGACGCGCTGCCGATTGCGGGGACCACAATCGGCATCGCCCGCCTGGAGCCGAGTGGCCGGCGGAGCGCAGTAACACGGCGTGTGCCGCCACCGTCACACCCGTCACCCTCGACGAGGACCCCGATGAAAACGACCCCCCCCCCCCCCCCCCCTCGGGGGCCACGGACGCCACGAGGAGCCACGCAGACGGGATGACACGCGAGCGGCTGTACTCACACGAGCTGCGTCGGGAACTGCGACGCCAAGTAGCCGCTGTGCCACGACAGGACCAGGAGCAGCCAGACTCGCACCCTGCCGCAGGTATCCATTGTTAAATAAACAAATACATAGAAGGCGGCTGGGGGGCGGGGTGGTGCTGGTGGGAGGGGGGGGGGGGTTCCCGACGCACGTCAACACCGGGTGTGATCCAGTCCCCTCCGCCGCCGGTGAGTCTGTCGCTCCCCTCGCAGATTAACGAACCCTGACACCTCTAATCTGATCACCGGCCATCCACAGCTCTAACAGGTACTGGAGCGGGATGTTTCAGTCCCTCTCTCTCTCTCCCTCTCTCTCTCTCCCCCCCCCCCCCTCTCTCTCTCTGACACACACACACACACACACCGTCCCCTCCCCTCCCCTCCCCTCCCATACCATCAAGTGGAAAAACAGAATCCCACATGCTCCTCAGACCTGGTCATGGGCTCACCCCTGTGCTCTACTCATCGCTGCTCTTATTGACCCCTAATGCAATCTACACTGTCCATGTCACGCTCATGGGAGCTGGTGTTACAAAACATCTGTTTTTGGTAGCTCAACATATAGTATAGGAACATATATGTACATGAAAACAAGTCAATATTCCTCCCTTGGATGTGTACTCTACAATCGTACATATTGTGGGCAACATTTTTTTTCTTTTCACCTGCGTATAAAGAAACACCTGCTGAAAGGAGGGTCTGCCTATACAGGTGCAGTCACAAGCACGTGAAGCACGCTGAATTGCAGATGCAGGTTTTAGCTCTTTAAAAAGCGAACCCACAAACTCTCTAATGGCTCCAACCTTGAGGGATTGGGTTCATTTTACTGGCTCTGATGTAGCAGATGTACCATCACCATCAATCGTCCCGGTAGCGTGAGTGGCAGCAATCAGAGAAACTGCTGCGCGTGGGAATCACCGCCTGAGTGACATGTGTTCATATTGATTTCACACATCGCCTATTTATAGGTGTACAAACCTTATGAGAAAAGTACAGTAAATTGCAGGGCCATCAATCATATACCTGTTTTTTTACAAGATTGAAATTGTAAAATCATAAGATGAATGTAGAAATTACAGAAAATATGTTATATATGTTTGTATCAAATATATATATATGCGCTCATCACTGTGGAATATAACGCATCGCAGTTTCTGTCATCATGCGAAATTAGGAGCATCAACAATTTATCAATTTGATTGAATGATATGAATAAGAAAGGAGGAACAACATAAAACCTACGGTGTGTATGTGTGTGTGTGTGTGTGTGTGTGTGTAATTCAGGCCTGGAGGGAGGGCAGGGCAAAGCAACCAGGATGCTTGGGGATTTGGTTATCAATCGTTGCCTGGCAACCACACACCATCTCTCGTGTCCCCCTCCATCCCCCTATCCCCCGCTCTCTTTGTCTCTCCCATCCTCACCTATCCCCCTCCTCTCACTGTACTGCACTGTGCCCCCCCCCCCCCTCCTCTTCCTCTCAGTTTCTCCTGACCCCTTCACTCCCCCGTCACATCACCCTGTCCACAATCTCTGTCACTACACCTTTCTCACACTCATTTCCCCCCCAGCAGACGAACAGGTGCACCTGCTGATGGGATGGAGAAAAAACTAAGTAAACGGCGAGAACAGGAGAGGGGCGTGAAAGTGGAGGAACATGATTTCAAAGAGCAGGGTGGAGAGGATGGAGAGGTGGAGGTCTCTTCTGAGCACATGTCCCTATTCAGCTTCTTCTTTTTTTATTAAATGGGAACATCTCACACTACGATCTCGAAAAAGAAGGAGGTGTCAGACTAATGTCTCCACTGCGGCACCTCTCCCCACGTGAGAAATAGGTTATAGTAAATGTAATGGTATCTATCAGGCAGTGTAACTTTGTATGTATTCTTCATGGTTACATGACTCAAATTCCTTTCACGTGTAAGAAACGTTTTACACATGAGACTATCAACTTTGGTTTGTTCTTTGTTCCTGCATTTTTTGAAAAACAACAACAAAGTGTGAATTCCCAAACAGTATTTCTATAATAACCCTATATAACGATCAGCCTAAAAGGCTAATCCTGACTCCAGAAGAGAGATCCACCTGTAGACATGGACATCCTTGTCCATGTTAATGTAATAATGTGCAAAAGCACCACTAGTTACTGTTACTTTAAAGTTGGGGTTATTTGACGGATTATACTGCCATCTAGAGGTAATGCATTACAATCACAAGAATTGGTATATTATAGAATGGGACTTTAATACACTAAACTGGATTATAGTCTTTTTTTTCACCTTGTAGGTTTCACAAGGGACTGTAATTTTTGTGTATGTATGATATAACTTTCTGGCAGTAAACTAAGTGTACTAAAGGACAAAATTAAAAGCTAGAAAAAAATAGCAGAAAACAAGACACATTCACTTAAGCTATCAGCAGGACAAATAGTTTACAAGTCTAAATGAGGTAAGATTCACCTATAGGCATTGAACTATCAGTGGCCTTAGCATATGAGTAGCAGAAGACAAATCCTTACCAACAGACACATCGCTCAGCCTCTTTGACGAGTGTAGGACATCAAATTCAGGGCAGTTTCATTAAGCAGCATTTTTTTTCTTCTCTTAGATGGTCCTGTAAGATATATATAGATCAAATGTGGCAGTAATTCTGGCAGTAGTAACAACACAGCAGTTGTGAACCCAGAACCAGACACAGGCACAAAAATAAAAGTGGGATGACCAATGTGTTGCAGTGACAAAGGAAGCAAACTGGAGCCATTCTGTGGACTGATTGTAGACTGTCCAACATCAGACTATTCATGGAACTACATTTTTTAAATGACACACATCTGTGATGTCAAATATTTTGTTCAATTCCTATTTCATTCCGTTTTGTTATTTATTTCAATAATCATACTCACTTAAAACTATTTTTGCCATATTTTACTTTGACCTATATAAGTATAGCAGTTTTGGGTTTGTTTTGGTTTTGTATCTTTTTTTGTTATGCTGTGTCCTTTTGCATCTTTCCATCATGAAGTGTTCTGTTGAACACATTCATTAGATCGTTTTTAAGCTCATCAAACTTTTAACACACTAATGTAAGAGTTATATACTTTTTCTACCTTTAGCTCATACATATTTAATGTTCATTTGTCAAATCAAGATCACAATTTTGATATGAAATCAACTAATTCCAACAATCTTTGCTAATGTTAATTGTTAATGTTGATTTTAGAATTTTGTTGGTTTTTCTAAAGCCATAATATTATGTTTGTTATTATTATCATTAGTGTTTAAAGTTGGTCCTCCAATACATCCACTTCTTGTAGAACAAGAAGCGTCTTCTCTGCAACAGCCAAGCTACTCTGTCACTGTATTAGCTTGAGCCAACACTGCCTCACAGTGGCCATGTCTCCACATCGCAGCTACATAAACGCATCAAAATCACGACCAAGTCTATTATTTTATAGATGGAATCTGTAACTTGTAAGATGCAGGTTCTTATATATACCAAAGTAAATGCCATGACATTAAAATCAACAAAAAAAAAAGTTTATGCATAGGCACAGATTAGTTATTTTTTTGGTATACTAGAAAAAAAAATATTGATGTGGAGGATAATTTCTTTAAAAAAAAAGGTAATGGAAAAAAGGAAAAAATATTGTACATAATCTACAGAGGATGAACCATAAACCACAAAGTGGCGCACGGCGATGTAACCCTGTCTATAATAACATAACAATAAATAAGGAATCAAATGTTCATACTGAAAGTGTTGTTCTATAATTACATGTATTAAAGCCAGTGTGCATTACTTTGGCGCCATCTGGTGGCAGCATAAACAATGCTTTGTTGCTGTTCTTGCTATGACAAGTCAAAATGTCTGCTCTGAACATGGCCAATTATCACTGACAACAGAAACAAGCTCAACTCTGCCTGTGTAATATAGCTTCTCTTAATATTTATTCTTTAGACTCAGGGGAAACAGCTCTTTTTTTTTTACAGCACAATTTGCATATTATCTGAACACATCCCGTGTACAACCACAAAACCATCACATTAGATTCTTTGTTTTTACACTGAAGTGAACATATTTCTTTACAGCCAGCATACAGATAAATCTATACATATTCTGTCTCTTTTTAAACATAATCTGTAGGCAAAATATACTGACAAACCATCAACAAAACATGCAACATCCCAAACATAAGTCTCAGATAACTATTGAAGTTGATTTGACATTTTCTTTTTTTCCCTTTGTGTTGCTTTTCAGCTGTTTACAGGACATGGTTGTACAGACAGTCATTGGTTGACAGCACATGTTTTGATTACACAGTCAACTCCCCTTACACAACTACAGACACACAATGCTGTACAATTGTAAGTCTTTTAGTTTTTTTTTCTTCTTTTTGTCGACACTCACATGCGCAAACCTTGGACAATATAAACATTCAATCTTTGTAGAAAATAAACACTTTATGTACACATGTCAAACGACTCGAATCACATTCACACCCCTTCAGGACGACAACAAATGGATGGATTCACAATTACAGGCAACAGCTGATCTGAACAAACAAACAGTATTTAGCTCGAGGAAAGTCTAATGAAACACGAGGGGCTAAACAGTCATGACTGAGCACGGAGGGAATACGTCTTTTTTTTACTGTACTTTGTACACCGACTGTTCAGTAGACCATGGACAAGATGTTCTGAGGGTGATTTCTCCCCGGATTGTGCATTGTGTTTCATAACCCCGACATGTTTGCATGTTTTTCTTTTGACACAAAGATACAAAATGTACACCACAATATTTTCTGCCACCACATACGGCATGATTCTGTTCATTTCAGTGCAGAAACACAAAACACGTAATCTTGCATGTCATGATAAGTTAAAAATGAGACAAGAAGAAAATAACTATGTAATAATAAAGTGCACAAGCTTCAAATAGATGTTAATAACTTTTAACATCAATATATATATATATATATTAAAACCAGTAAAAAAAATCATATATGTAATTTCATATCTAATATTTTCTTTCAATGATGTACAAATTAAAGTTATTTTCTATAGACATATTTTAAGACTGTATGTGCACACATTAATCATTTTATTCCACAAAACTAATGCATTCAAACACATCTATGTTGCATAGAAGTACTTCAAAAGAACTAATGAGTCAGGGGGAAATAAGGGTTGGCACTGCAAAACAATTATCTGAAAAAATCAACCATGTTTCCTTTCATTGTATGTCCTCTTTTTATTTTACTGTTGCTGTAAGATTCAAGTGACCTCCTGTTCTTAGTGTATTTGTTGTATATTTAATTCTGAAAAAAAATTGCATAAGCCCTATGATATGCCTAAATACACTGACAAAGGATCACTTAATCACTTGCTATCACTCTGTAGATATGGTGGCAAAACATTTCAGGATGATTTCATGGCTCACTTGCTCAACCATTAGCACATGGCTCCATGTTTTCTTCTCACCCACACATGCCTGAACCCCAGAGGGCCTGAGTGAGAGTCACAGGCAGTGAAAGAGGCTGGTTCACTGTGTAACAACGGGAGTCACTGACATAAAACATTATAGTTTTACAGCACATCCAGACACACAGAGGAACCTTGACGTTTGACTGATAGGAACAAGTTTTTTTCCTCATTTTATTTTTAGGTAAATCTCAGTCCAGGTTTTTTTTTTTGTTTACTAATACACAAAGAACAGCAAGGCTGTCATACGTAAGTAATGACAGTTGCAGGTCAACGTATGGTTTTGACACATGGTGTGTGCGAATCACATATCCATTCCAACAGTGCAATTACACAAAGAAAAATAAATATTCGCATTCTCTGAGCAACTACAACAGCCTTAAAATCAAAATGCTGGACACATGACACAGATGGGATCAATTGGTGTCATCCTCAACGATTGGTTTTTCACATTCAACGCAGAATGTGCTTTGGGCTTCGGAGCACGAGAAGCTATTCCTTGTATTTGTAAGTCTAAGCATGCCAGTGAAATAGCAACGTGCCACAGGATGTTGACCTTGACCTTTATTTAAGGTCCATCTCAGCCATGCTGAATATCTAGTGGTGCATCAGTGTGTTCAGAGGACTAAAGGAGCTATTTTCAAGAACATCCTTGAGCTCACATAGGTCCACATTCACATGGCATTTCTTTTTTCTTTTTTTTTTTTTACAACTGCCTAGACCATAGACCAAAGAAGCCTATTGGATTGTCAGTGCGCCACCCACATCCTCCATCTAGCAGAATTGATGTGTATATCTAATCATATATAATCATCTGACAAGTGAATCATATATTATATGTATATCATATTTAGATATATTCAGAATCTGATATCCGATATATCTGATACATAAACACCACACTGTTCATGTGATTCTCTGATATGTTCTGTACTCTGTATGTGTGATATCTACATCTGAAGTGCTGTACATGTTATCTTCATCCCATAGCAAAAGTCAACTGTTTGACTAAATTCTAGATAAAGGCTTTCTTAATTCATTTTTTTATTTTACTTTTGTAAGATAAAACTGACATATTTCTAAAAACAAAATGCATTCCTTCATCATTAAAGACACTGATGTCCACACACATCAAAACCATCATTTGGGCATTACAACTATGACTGTCATATGATCAAACACTATGCTTATTCAGATGATGGTTCTGCGATTAAAGTGAAATTCACCCTTTTTCAAAATAATCGTTCCCGTTGACAGATATGTCAGCTCAGTTGCACAACACCAAAAAAACAATGTGTCATGAGGATTATGGAATTGGAACTATGGTAGGAAAGACATCACTGCGCTCAAAGCCATATTGCTGCAGTCTGTTTCAGTGCCTGCTGTGGAATTTGCATCCTACAAGCAAAGTCCACAACCGGTAGGTACTCGACGTGTCAAGAGGTGGATGTGTGCTGGCAGTGTTGGACTGATACATTTGCTATGGTATTAGCACATAATGCCCTCCTCCTTCATAAATGACCAACCGAGGAAGTAAATCAAATGGATCTTTTTCTATCCTCTTCTCGATATTTTTCTTTTTTTTTGCTTTATCCATTTTTTTCGAGATTGGATCTCTGAAGTAGTTCACACCGGCTTCACCTTTTGTCGATCGGCTTCTCCTTCTTGGTGCGGTGCTCAGGGGTTGGTCTGAGTGGAGCTGACGAAGAGCTTGTGCCAGCTCACCACTCTCTTCCTCATGTCCACCTTGTCGAGCCAGATGTAGGCTTCCCCGATCAGCGTCTTCTTCATGAACTTCCCTCCATTAGACACCAAGAAGAGCTGAAAATACATCGGAGGGAGGAAACACATTTGTCATCCATCATTCTGCTGCTGTCCATGTGTTGCTAAAACATGTTATTTAGCATGCATAATGCATAAGAGGACCAAGTGACAAATTCTGATTCACTGATTAATATGCAAATGGTATAATTGTGTTATTTTTTATTACAAATAGGACAACGAATAAATGTAATTATATTTGTTACATATTTTTATATTTCATTTTTCATTTAACACTGAGTGTAATTTAAATGCAACTGTCTGTGTAGAATAATGTTCTAATAAGAAATTAGCAGCTGCATTAAGATGTTCAAATCCAGCCGCCCACAGGAGGGGGTTCGGCCTCGCTGCTGCTACACGAGGCAGCAGACCAGTTCATGAAACCTATGATAATGATGTTTAATACATGTTTCGTCAGATGTTTCAAACATCCGGGGTTAAACTGCAATGAGCGATTATGGAGATTTTGGGTTGTTTCTGTCATTGAGTATGAAACATCACGTTTGACAGCTGGACAGAGCCAGTTCAGTAGTTTCTGTGTGGCTGCACTTGTGTCGTGTGGGTGTCTGTTGTACCTGTATGGCATGTCCCGTTGGGTTTAGAGGGAATCTGAAGGTCTCGTTGAAAGAAGGCTCCCTGTCATGTCGACAAACTCGGGTTTTCTTCTTGATGATCCTCTTCTGAGTGGCCACATTCACCACATACAGCTTCACATACAGGTCTGAAGGAGAATTAGAAAAATGACAAATAAGGATTGGTGTGAAAATACAAAACAATTCTATCGAACATAAAAGATAAATAAATATGTATTTTTTTAAATCCCACACAAGCGTGTGCACAAATACACACTACTTCCCGACCTGGTAGGTGATCTGGGCTTTTGAACTTGTAGGTGATGTTCCTGCACTGAAGGATTTCCAAAACCAATTGGTCCCCTTCCGTCTTCACCTCCTTCTTGAGAGCGACCTTGATCTCCCCCATTACTTGTGTTTTACCAGCTAAAAACAACGATGAAAGAGAGACGCGAGTGATGAGTTCATACAGTAAAGCTGTTGTAAAGGAGATTTCTATATACTGTATATAGTGCAGGGTAATATGCGTCCACAGGCAGGTTCCTACAGTTGCACAGAAAGGCATGTACTTGTAGCGTCACTTAAGCTTATTTAAATAAATATAACAATCATGCATCACCAGGGGAGAGAACATATCTGCAGTTTCACAGGCTTATTGACTGTGATGTGCTTCTATTGATATTCAAATGTTTTTTTTAAAGATATTTTTAGGGGGCATTTTTGAACATTTATTGACAGGACAGTGTTAAGTGTAAAATGGGGGAGAGAGTGGGGAAGACAAGCAGCAAAGGGCCAGGATCGGAGTCGAACCCATGCGCTACAGGAGGAATCAAGCACTCAGTAGTGTTTTTAGGGTTTTTACTGAGACAGCGTCGGGGTAAAATGTGATAAATGAGTCGTCAGGCTCCTTGGATGTGACCTCATGACCCTCATCTGTGTAACAGCTGCCGGACTGCAGCCTAAAATGACCTTGGGCTCTCTGTTACAAAATTGAAACTGGAGAGGGAAGGCTGGCATCGTGACACCTGAGCCACGTAGATATAGTTATGACAGTGGGTGGGATCGTGTGACATCCACTTCTCCTCCACTATCCCAGGCCGTGCATCGAGTCATTATGCTGGGTAGGTATTGCTAAATGACAAGGAGCACTTAACACAACGTTCAACTCCACAATCGAAATGGTGTCATCATGGAAACACAGAGAGGAGGTGGTCAAACCAGTGGCTGGCTAAAGAAATAACTATCGGTGTCGTTATTCAAAATATCCAGCAGGTGGAGACCTACAACCAAGTAAGAGAACAGGAATCAAGTTTTCCTTTCTGTCATGGCCTTGAGAACAGAGGACATTTCTGGAACTTGCCTTCATTTTCTGGTGTCCCTAGTTGGTTTTTGTCAGTGCCGTTAGGAATAGTCTTACCACTGTGAAGGGGGGGAAGAAAACAACAACACATGAGCGCTGCTTTATTCTCAATACACCATCTCTGTGCCAACATCCGCCACATACGGCCTTACATGCGTGGCACTTGAAAAATGGCACTGTCCACTCCGGTGCCCGCCCCCTCTTCCCCATCCAGACCTCCATAGGCGTCTCCCACAAGACTGGGGGCGGAGAGCACCACTGACCCCGAGACGTCGGCCAGCCGGTGTCCTGGTCCTGAGGGCGGCAAAAACAAGTGTAGTGGTGAGGAAATCTCTCAATCAATCCATCTTTCTATCATCTATCCATCTGTCTATCTATTACAACAAATTGTGTCTCCGTCGACACAGCTTTTACCACACATGCATGCATGTCCAACAGACACGCCGAGACACTTCACACTCGCAGCCATCACTCACCCGCTGACAGTGACGCTTGTCTGTCACCCACATAACTTTGACTGAGCATCACATCACAGCATATCAAGGGAGGACCAGATCATCATAGATGACAGTTTGTCCTTCAATTTATCAGTACGGTGTGTAACCTCAGTTAACACACGGCAAATCCCTTTGCTAGAAATAAATGAAGGTCACCAAGTGAAGTGTAGACATGAAAATGAAATGAAAGTGATGTTCTTTCATAGACTTAGACATTATTTGTTCTTGGCTCCTGGCTCCTGTCGAATTATGCACATACCATACAGTGTGAAAGAGCTTGATTAGTTCCGGGAATATATGAAATGTTTCTGTCTAGACAGGGTGGAAACATTCTTTGCTTCCACCGACAGTGTTCAGAACCTATATATGGTTTAAAATGATGACTAATAGAAGTGACTGTAGATTATGTTTCGAAACACAATTTTTGACTCAAAAGTAAAAGCTGGGAATTCCCATCTTATAGCCAATTAAATCAAAATATCAACCACACCAAAAAGAATGAAGCATATGTGCTTATGTACACAGACATTCACAGACTTACATATATGAAAATCATTAAATGAGAAATATCTCAATTAATTTGATGCTTCAATTATTTACACGTGGTGTTATGGACTTTTTTTTGTTTCCTATCAGTTTTATTTAGTGTTATTGCATTATGGTTAATACAGAAGGGGTAATCATATTTATTACTATTATCCTATGTTGTCTCACCTTCCCTTGACACTTGTGTTCCATTCATGGATAGCTGACCGCTTTACTCTCATTGGCCGGTGAGTGCAGAGTGAGCCTCCTGTTGACTTTTGAACCTCTCGATGTTTCTGTGTTTCCTGGTTTGACTCGTTCAGTCTCTCATTTGAGTCCCCTTTGTTTTAGGTGGTGGGAACAGAAAAGGGCTGGGTAGGGAGGGGATTCTGCGTGCCATACATGTCTGTGTCTGTGTATGTGTGTGTGTGTGTGTGTGTGTGTGTGTGTGTGTGTGTTTCTTTTGACCTCATTTATATGGCACACACACACGTGCACACACACACACATGGACAGACTGCAGCGTCACAAAGTCCTCAGTGGCCAGGGGGCAGTAGCCAGGGGAGCTGCAACTGCATGCTTAAATAGCTCTCACACTGGGCTCACTTATCTCAGAAAGGGAAGACAACATAACTCTTCGTTTTGAGGGCATCACACTACAGACTGTGCATTAACATGAATATGTGTTGTTTAAAACATATTAATATGGTATAAGACGTGAGGAATTGCCATCCCAGCTTGGTTTCTATACGAGGTGCATTTTTTTTGTTGTTTTTTTTGCAAACTGGGGATGTGTAGAAACCATATGCTTGGGACTGACACATGCACACAACATGTAGAAACAGAGGAGTGTGGGGCTCTAAATCTGGATTCAATAATATACATTTATTCCTTAGTTGTTGTTTTTTTAATATATATTAGTTGTTAAATTATTATGCAGTGTTAATAACTCACACTAATACATCACCTCCATGTCCTGCTAATATAACCAAAGAGGTAAGATGCTAAACAGATGGACAATATCAAATGCTGTATTTTAATTAGGCTATTTAGTGAATTGAATGTGTCAGATTGATATATTTTAACATTTTTGATTTCAGGACTGAGTGAAATTAGATTTTTACAACAAGTTAGATTTTGTTTACAGTACGTCAGTTATTTGGCTTTTACATACGTCTTGAATTTTGTTTAGTGACTATATTTATGAGATTGCAGGGTTTAATCAATTTATGGTGAAAGAAAAACAAAAAGACGGTGAAAGCAGAAGGCAAAGGTAAAATGTTAAGGGAGTGATTACAGCAGTTCAGGTTTTCATCAAACGCTCTCAGAAGTTGCATGCTCAGGAAAAAAAAGGAAGCATGTCACAGGAAGTATATCCTGGGCAGGGGTGGGATTTACTTGGTTGCAGACGGGACTGTTGGACGGCAGCCTCGGCGGCAGCAATGGCTATCCCAGCATCCTCGAGGTGGGCCTGAGTGACGCTACTCTTGCTTTGGCTCCGGGAGGGTCCATGGGAGCGCAGTTGGCCGTCGGAGGAAGACTTGGAGCTGCCTGGGCTGCTGTGGGACTTTTCCAAAGGGAGCATCTGCACATCTGCAGGAAAATGGAATAGAGGTAAAGATGAAAATAAGTTACACGCTGTTAAATATTCTTAATATTTCATGCACCGTGGAAGCCCTGATTGTGCCATATATCAATTGTAATTACAGCGGTCAACAAGTTATTTGTATTTTGGTTCCTATGGTAACAGCTTTATCTCTATGACAACTGAGTGTCCACCTAAAATACAGTTTTTGTCGCAAATTAGAACCTGCAAATGTCATTGCTCAGAATAACTGGTAATGAACACGAGGAGAATTGTTTTACCTTTAGCTGGGTCAGGGAAGATTCCATGACTTCTGCTCTTGATTACAGAGTTTTTGGGTGAATCATGACTCCCGTCTCCCTGTCCTGGTGCTAAACCATGTCCCATACCATACCCAGGCCCTGACATATGGCCCTGGCCTTGGCCAGGACCCAGACCTGACCCAGAGCCTGGTGGGCCTTGAGTACCATGATGGGCTCTGCTGTGCTCAATACTCTCACTCTGCTCCATCAGAGGCAGCCAGCGAGGAGTGTTGTCCAGCTGGGCAGTGTTCGACAAGTCAATCAACACCTGAGACACAATCAGCAAACACGCAGAGAAAGAGACAGGGGAAAAGAATTATATATAGATACTTGAATCAATCCCAGCACCGGTAGAGAAATATTCACTGGTAAGAGGGGGAATTTGTACGGAAGTAGATAAGAGGCACAGCAAGGAAACAGTTAATTTGCCAAACAGTTGCAATGCACACTGCCTTTAGGACAAGATAAACAGAAACGTGTGCTAAATTCTCACAATACAGATTTACAGGCGTGAAGCAAAGTTTGACTTTGTGAGAGGAGAGGCTAATATTATTGGGTTGTCTGATGAAAACCTGCTTCACTGAACAAAAAGGAAGCAGAAGAAACCCATTGTGCGGGTTAAATACAAAATGCTTTTGACATTTTTAGACACGGGATACTAATCCCAAAAGCACTCACTTCTCCAAGGAAGTCATTGGAGGATGATCTGTCATAGTCCCACACTGTCACCTCCAGCGTCTTTTTCTTTAACTGGATAGAAAGAATGAGGGAGAGGAGTGAGGGGCACGGATTATTGTGAGGGATCTTCGGTGAATATGCATTGTATGTGTGAGGCAGAACAGTGTGTGTGTGTGTGTGTGTGTGTGTTTGCCTGTGTTTGTGTGTATGTGGGCCAGGAAACTGGGGGGAAAAAAACAGCTCAGAATAAAGGGAAATCCTTTGCTGTAAATTAATGAGACGTGAGGAGTTGCGTCCGACTTGGTTTGTTCCGGTATATGTTCATGCATGTGTGTATCATTGGGAATTTTTCACAGTATGTGTGTACAGTATGGGTGAATGAGCAATGCAGCAGCATTTTCAAGGCCAGCAGTGAGCCTTGATTACATGTAACACAAGGCAGCCCACTGCCTTCACAGGCCTCCTTTCTCTGACCACTGAAGCTACCGCATCTGCACTCATCCTTCACAGTTGTAATCACTGTCTGGGTGGTGTCTCTGTCACAAGCAACACGTGCACCTCACAAACCCAGAGATCCGAGAATAAAACATGCCCAAAAAAGAGTGACAGTCGAGCACACGATTATCAAGTTTCTCTGACTCTTTTTGTTATAACCACTCGCATTTAGGCTTTCTGTGTTGAGTGTGTGAGGGCAGAAATCATGGTTGTTAGTTGAATCTTTAGAGTGCCGAGAAGAGGTTGAATTGGGATACTGACAACAGCCCCAGGGACAAACCACGAGGACTGAATCCTAATAAGAGTATAAGACATCCAGTTTGCCCAACACTGGCCCGCAGCACATACAGTGACTGCGGAAGCATGTCAGAGTAAAGAGTTTCTGTGTGTGTGTGTGTGTGTGTGTGTGTGTGTGTGTGTGTGTGTGTGTGTGTGTGTGTTTGTGTCAATGGGTGTATTCTGAACGGTACCTGTTCCAAATGAATGTTCTTGTAGATAACAGTCTGGTTCCATTCTGGGTTCATTGTCTTCTGGGCATACTTGGTCCTTCTCTTGTTATCAGCACTGATAAGTCAGGATATTCACAATGATAACCAGCATGAAATTAAAAATGTATGCTTCTTGCTTGACCCAACGGCAAACATTCACCAAACGGCGATATACTCAATAGATGTGGGACTGAATAGATGTTTGTAAAATGGTCATCGTCTTTTTGTGGAAAACGTTTTGACTAAAATCACAAAACTACTTCAGAGATAGAAGCTGAGGCGAGCTAAATGTGAGAGGCATGGAGAGAAAAAGCAATGACAGAAGTGTTTCTTAAACACCATGGATTAGAGCAGACACTTAGACAGACAACAAAGGCCACAACAAAAGGGTGGAAAACCACTTTGGAGACATACAGTAATTCAGAGAAAGAAAAACATAACACCAACTAAAAGCAAAGATCAGCACCACACTACCTTGCATTCTGGACAACCATGACTTGGCTGAGGGAGTCCAGAAGAGGAAGAGGAGGGCAGATATCACAAACAAGAAAAGCAAAAACACAAAAACCAGTCAGAGAAGCCCAAAGAGCTCAACGAAAGGGCAGTAGGGGAGAGAGATCTGAGGCAATCAATATTCTTCGCACGCTGTACCAGTGTTTTTGTGCCCAAGCGATGTTTGTGACGCAAAACCAAAAACCCTCACGATGATTACAGTAAGTCACTATTCTGACCTGACTTCATGCTAACGTCAGATAAATACTTCAGAAAAATATTATTCATAGGAAACCAGCCGGAGAACAAATCTGCTCTCCTACAGAGCTTTCCTTTCTAACCTTCAGCGTGGGTAGCGAGGGCTTATAATCTCATAAACAGGTCTAATGGGATCTTTATCTAAGAGCAGATACGGTTACAGAGCAGATAAAGGCTGGATCGATCTTTCCTCTTGCTATTCACAGGCTCTCCTGAAGACAGTCGAGCAGACAGGGATGAGAGAAGGAAGGTCGGGATATAACACTAGGGGACGAGACTAGTATTTATAAGTACTTATACTACTTTTGGAAGTAGTTACTTATACTACGTATAAGTAACTACTTCCAACCTTCAAGTCAAAAGTGGGCGGAGTAGGAAGAGCTTGTGAATTCAACAACACAGCGTATGTTTGCACACACGTACTCCATGACCAGGTAATCTGACACCTTGTAATGTAGCAGTATGGCGTCTCCTCTCACAGCCCTCTCATGTTAAACGACATCAAAAACACCCATCCATCGATTCATAGAGACTGAATCAAATGACACAGTAAATGACTGCCTCATATCGGGTCCTGTCTCACTCTCACATACAAACTCAAGTAGTTAGTGGTGGTAGTTCCACACGGCACAGTCAATACAAAGTCAAAAAGAAATAGGGGGAGAGAAAACAAGACAGACACAGAAGCAGAAAGGGAGACACAGACCGGACATTGACGAACACTCAAACACACTCAGAACTCACCCTCTCCCTGGTAGGAGGTAGACCTTGACAAAGGGGTCAGAGTAGCCGTCGTTGTCCCTCTGGGCTAGGTTCCTGGCCTGCAGGACGTGGACGATCAGGTTTCCAAGGTTTCTGTCGTAGTTGATCTGGAGCTGAGGGGAAAAGAGAGGAGTGGCAAGAGAGGCAATCTGTTGTGCTGCATCTTCATTTTAAAAGTGGTTCTAGTACATTTTTGGAAAGTGGTCTTGTACCTGAATTTCTCCAGTGATGGGGTGAGGCATATTCATCACCTCTGTTGTCTGGTAAAGGAAAGAATAAAAGGAAGGGTGAAGGGCATGCAATGGTTATTAATGATTGTTCCTTGATTAGTCAAAGAGACAATGGTGACAGACCGGACTTGACCAACAAAGAAAAGTTCATAACATACTTAAGGATTAGGTTGCAGTACACAGGGCTCGCATGAAATATAAATTGCAGCAGCTGAATGGGTTGCAGAGTTAAGATTCCTCATTGGGTCTATTGAGTCTTGGGAGAAACTTGACTGTTTTTGCATTGTGATTGACTGGGAAGTACAAGTACAAATACATGTCAATTGTCTATAGGTTATTTTTAACTAGGTATTTATCTCTATTTGTGCTACATAATGGAACTTATTTTTTTCTATAAATGTGATATGTTTCCAAATATCAAGCATTTGCACATTTGTTTAAAATGAAACATTCACGCAAACACGTCTGATGTGTATAGGCACCCATAGCCAGGGTCATGCACTCTACTCTACTACTGTACTCTATCCACTGTTTTCTTGATCTATTATAATTGGTCTGTCACTCTCTGGTGAACACACTCACGCCATTTGACCTTCACATGCAACCTCTCCTTTGTAGTGTTGTGTGTTGTAATACTAATGGAATCACAGCAGCCAAGGAGCTTGGCGGATCAAGGTTTCACTGCAGGCTAATACAGACCCATACTATTATTTTTTATTTAATTGTATTATTATTATTATAATTTTATTAGCATTTCATATACAGACTAGACTGACTGACACAAAACTCAGAATTAAAAGCCAGTCACAGACTATTTACATTTCTTTCTTGTAGTACACTGAATTTGACACAACTGAAGACTGAATGCATGTTGTCGGGTCAAATCCACTATACCTTGTGTCGCTGTTTTTTGTTAATGGCAGGAGAAGCAGGCTGGCCAGGGCTTGGCACACCACTGGAGGCAGCCGATCCAGTACCTGAGTGGAGGATTGAAGTGCGCTCTAGTGCAGAGAGAACCCCCAACCCCCCAGGCAGTACCCCTGTACCCGCCGTACCAGGAGCCTGCTGCTGCGACACCTTCTGCAGTTCTGCGGCCAACTGATTAGGATCCACCCCAGGGGAACGCTGCCCACCTTTTGAGACAATAGTGAATAGTAATGCACATTGTGTCCATGTGAAATAGGTACACAGATACATGCATGCATGCAGACATAACAACAAATCCTTGTACATACCAGCCTTAAGCTGGACATGGTGCTCCAGGGCTTGTGGGTGCTCAGAGTCAGACAGCATATTAAGGTCGCTGTTTGGATCCATACAGGAAATTTATAATGGAATATCAACCAGTGCATCTTAGCAGTAATCAGTCATTGAGTGATATTTGTCAGATGACGGGATGTGGAATGAGTAGCGGAGAAAGGAGAGGGGGAGGGGACGAGTGCAAAGTCACCATATTGCGACTAAACATGTAAGAGTTTCAGCGGGATGGAAGGAAAATGATGACAGATGTAACTCACAGTCTCACGCAGAGCTCCGCCTCTGCACATGGTTGGCCCATGATGCACTGCACTTCTTCATAAGTCTTTCCCATCAGAGGGACTCCATTCCACTCCAACACCTGCATTCCTGTGGTGTGATTCGGGTGAGAAGACTGATTCAGAGACAACATTCCCAGACAATATGTTATAGCCTGTGGGCAAATGCATTTCTCCTCATCTCTAAATATGAAACATGATTCATTCTGGATAATGCAGCCTACGTAACACCTCATTTTGTGGTACAGCCACTGGGAAATGTTATTTCAGTCAGGACCACTAAAGTCAAAATGTATTCATTTCAACAATCACAGTTAGCTATATTTGACGGTATATGGCTCTGTTCTGGGACCTCGTTGCCCTTCCACGTGCATATGTGAAAAGCTTGAGGTATGGGGAGAGCACATTAAGTCAGATACAGTATGAAAAGGAGTTGCTGGGGTGGAGGCGAATTGCAAATTGGCGTACAGTAAAAGCAAGAAGAGTAGGAATGTTAAAGCACCTTGAATAGAGCGCGCAATATAAGCTTTTTGTCAATTGAATGCGTAGAAGCGGATCAGCTGAGCCATCAGCTGTTGTGGGCTGGCATAGAGATCTCTAGTGTCTTGTTGTCTCTTAAACTTCATGTCACATTTGGTGCATCAACTGCCATGTATAAAAGTTTATTTTCTACATTAAAGAATGTTTAGACCGACGACAGACGCGCATTGTTGCACAGTCGCAAGAGTCAGCTCGTGCAGCTTGCTATTGAGCATGAGCTCAATGGAAAGAAATTGTGATGAGGCGATTCTTCAGTCGGCGACTTCAGCTGAACTAGAGGCGAGTTCTTAAATCCACGTATCTGGGCTACCTTATGGAAATTACTCTGCTGGTATGCAGTCCATGCTATTTAAGAGTGGCATTGTTTGTTCTTTGTTATTGTTGCTACGCTTTTGCATGAGTTTACTGTACTGTATATAGTTGGAATGATCCATGATGGCCCTTGATGTTTGTTGTAGCTGCTCCTACGTGGAGTGAATAAGTAGTTTAGTGGTCTGGTGGCAGCCCTAAGTATTAGCAGAGGGGGCAAAGGCAAAAAAAACAAAAACAGGCTTGGGAATATATGTATATCTTTTTTTACTATTTATTTATTTCAATTAATTTATTCATAAAGCCTCAACTATTTCAGGCTCCTTCAAAGCAGACTGAAAATTACTGCAGACAATGACACTTTACTGTAAACCAGCTATGAACCCTTGAATCAGTGCTGTGGTCAAATAATAAATAATGTGTGATGCCTGAAGAGCCTTTCCCAGCTCAGGCAAACTGATTGTCAGCGCAGAACATTTCTCAAAGGTGGGTTTGACCCGGGCACCCGGACGTTGGATGCCCATGTCAACAGGAGCTGCTGGGATTTGGCTTCTCACATTTGGAGAGATTAGAACTGCAGTCTGTGATTGCGCTTCCCTGCGATTGTGACGCACTCGAAGCTGCGCCAGTGACGTCATCGGTCGGCAACGCCTGAGTCAGAGCGACAGTGCGCTGGACAGAGCTGACATGGCGGAGATCCTCCTGCCGGTCGGGGACCCCGGCGAAGGGGCAGAGACGCGAGCTGTCACGGACGGTGAAGCAGCGGTCGGCCCGGAAGCAACTGCGTCGGTGCTCGCCGCTCGCTCCCTGGACACAAGAGTTTAGGAAGATCGGACGCGGCTCTCTGTCCGGTAATGGACTCCTCCGCTGCCGATGATCCGTAACGCGGATGTCGATCTACCGAGGACCCTCACCCGAGGACGAGTCGACGCGACGAGCAGTTGGAAACGTCGACACGAACAACTCCATTGTTCTCCGGTGGGTATAACTTGTGAGAGGTGGCTTGCGATGAGAGCGGGAAGAGTGGGCGGGGTCAAGCAGCTCAAATAGCGCGCGAAATGTGAGCTTTGCCAATTGAATGCGTAGAAGCGGATCAGCTGAGCAGTCAGCTGATGTGGGCTGGCGTAGTGATCTCTACTGTCAGCTGATGTGGGCTGGCGTAGTGATCTCTACTGTCAGCTGATGTGGGCTGGCGTAGTGATCTCTACTGTCAGCTGATGTGGGCTGGCGTCAGCTGATGTGGGCTGACGTAGTGATCTCTACTGTCAGCTGATGTGCTGCACTAACTAACGCTATGCCCAATTTAATTTTTGATTTAAGTGTTCATGTTGGCTTTGACATTATACAATTACATACACACCACCGCAAACAGTGTAAAATAAACAGAAAATCAGTGCACAGCAAACTCAAGCATCCACTCCAAGGCCGGAGCTGTAGGATGCCTCACTTACACAACTGAAACCTGGTCTTCAGATTAGATTTCTGCTTTTGATTCACAACTCACCAGCTGCTGTGACAATAAAGGCTTGAGTTAATATCTCTCCATACCCTTCTGCACGAGCCAGAGCACATGATCTCTCTGTATACTTCACCATCTCCTCCCCCACTTTATTTCACTATCCACCTGAAGGCATGTTCCACTGCCATTCTCTTTCAGTGAAACATAAACATCACACATTTGCACAGTTACAATTCAGTACACGGTAGAAAATAAACACTGTCAGCCTCACCACAATTTATATGCCTTTATCACATCTAATGATGCCACAAAATAACCTAGTCAAACCATGTCTATCTTAGAAGGCTATTGAAAAAAAGGAATCCCCCCCATACATTACAAACATACAAAAATATATTAGCTGATCTGTCCTTCACCCCCTTCCGTTAAAGAGTTGCCACTGAAAATAGAGACCAGAACCAAATTCGTCCATAAATATTTTCAAGCAGTGGGAATTACAATTAATATCCCATCTCTTCTCTGTACAAAGATTAATCATCTACAGATCAACCATTTTAAAACTCTAATATTAATTAAATTAAATGAATGTTTTTTTTAAAGGGTTATAAAGCAAATGATTGTGTATGTGCGTTTATGTATGCATGCTGTTGTGTATTTGTGTGTCTATAATGATGCTAAATATAGTTTACTGACTAACACAGCCCAGTTCTGTGGAGGGGGAGTGGACAGGCCTTTTCTGTGTTTGGATGTGATGTCTCGGGAAATAAAACACGACAGACCGCAGCATAGAAGGCTACAGCAGACTTGATCATCTCCATCTGTAATTCATTGATTCAGACAGGGACTTTGACTGATGGTTTACACTGATCCTAGAATTAATAACACTTAAAATATTTACTTAGACAACATTAATGACTCAGTTCTTAGAAATTATCTGTTTTACCATGTACAGTATCTTACCAAGCAAACCCAAATAAATGCACCTCCTATATCTTTATATTTGAACTGCGTATGTGTTCTTGTGGAAGGATGGAAACATGTCAGTTTTTCTTGCTATTCCAAAAATTTCCTTTCCAAGGTTAAAAACTTATTTATACCACCACGTCTTCTTATTCTTCTCTTACCCTCTACAATTGTTCCTGTTTGTTCGGCCACACCACCAGGGATAACCTTGGCAATGTAGGCTCCAATCTCTCCTCTTCTCCCTGGAATGTCCTTCCCACCCACTACACGGATCCCAAGTCCATTCCCTGAGGGAAAAATAAACATACCAAATCCTGATTAGCAAAACAATGGTTTTAAATGATAGCGTGCATAATCATGGTATACATGCATTTGCCATATACCTGACACACTGGTGTCCTTTTGGTCTCTCTTAAGCTTGATGCGAGTGTGGGGGAAGGCATAAGGGACCAATTTCATCTGAGAGAGATTGTAAAGAATTTACAGAATACCACACAAAGGAATTTTTCAGGTAGGACACAAAGTGTAAAGATGAATGGTAGCCTGTATCTCACCTGTCTCCTGTCTGACATGTTTCCACTACGCAGATGCCCTTCTCTTGGCTTGTCAAACCAATCTGTATCCTCTCTTCTCAGGTTGTAGGCTAGGCAGGCAGGGAGAAGGGGGTGGTTACACACAATCACACATCTTCTGTATCCCTGGTAGCTTGATACATTTCTGGAATAAACATGGCAATGACTACTTGGGCAGAGATCAATCTTGCAATCTCTCTTTGGAAATATGTCAGGAAAGTCTGCCATGCATCCATCCCGGCTTACTTAAATGCAGGAAGATACAACATGTCCTATCAGGATGAATGTATCCTGACAGGACACCTGATAGGTGGTCTCAAAGACTAGTGAATTATGTTCCACCTTATTCATATGGTTTGTGAGATCAAATGATCACTGCAAACACATAAATCATTTTCAAGAACGTTTCAAGTTTGGCATGCTTTTCAGGCCATGCAGTGCTCCAGATGTGAGGGATCTTTTTTGTCCATATTTACATTGCTGTGTATGAGACGTTGTTGAAAGAAAACTAGGTGTTAGGATACTTTGTGCTTTTACTCCAACGGCGATGACACTAATAATAATCATAATAAACACAATTTTTATTGACTTGTTTGTTCTGTATTTTTAATTTATAAACTAATATAAGGGGGAAAGGGGGCAAATGTCTATGCAGTATTTAAGCATTTACCTTCCAATTAAGCATATGGCATAGGATCAAAAACCATATAGGTGGGAAAGGGAACTATGTATTTACGTATAGTGTAAGTGCAGTGTGCCATGAAACTTCCCTAAATTCATTATCTAATATGTTATACCTTTTAATGCAAAGTTTTTATAATTTTTCCCAAGATCAGAAGACAGTTTGCAACTGTTAACCCTGCCATGGTAAGTCAGATTGGTGGTACATTTTTTTCATTAGATATGAGTCATCACTTTAGTGATCAATGCAATAGATTGCCACTAAGAATGGAATGTGCACATATCTGCCAAATGTCTTTTGGAATTATCAGTTATCTAATTTCACCATGCACCCAACAATGAAGAAGAGAAAATTGACCATTAATGCTGAAGGTAATTTGCCTATTACCCACGTTTTAGATTAGAAAGCACTTATCAGTTCATGTCAGTATTAGAGTATTCTCATCTAGAATCAATAAACAGTTGCAGCATAGACATTCAGAATTTGGATACTATGTCTTAATATATGTGCAGTGGAAAGCATAATAACAATTGTATCACATATATACATATTTATGTGGGAACATTTATGCACGATCACACGATTAAAAGTGCATGAACATGAATACTGGAAATGGGTCTGATATGCTTACAGAACCATTGATGGGTAGTCATTCAAGAATGATGTATAACTCAAATCACTACAATGCAGTATATGACACAAAAGATATCTAGTGCCATTGAGATGGGGTTCATTCCAGAATGGATCTGACGTGTCAACGACTAGAGATCTGCTAAATGACATGTATTGTATACAACTGAGATGTGGGTCATTCCAGAATGAGTCTGGTTTACAAAATCAACCAGAGAGGTGGATCATTGAAGACCATGATATGCGGCATGGAGGCATACAGTCTCTATGTAATTACATGGGAATTGAATGCTGTCTCACCTTCTATATTCCAGTTTGGGCCTCCAGCTGGGATACAAAGTTGTATATATATTTTTTAATTTGGGTAAACATAAAGGTAAATAATTTAACAAACTTTAGGAACTGTCCTTAAACTATATTTGTATGGTGAGTATACTTCAGCACATGCACTGAAAGCAGTCAATATAAGATTCATGCCTTAAATTACTGCAAGTCTGACATAAGTAGTGTGCCAGACGGTTAACAATTTTAAGCAGAAGCATTTAAACAGAAAATACATTTTAGGTTAAACAAAAGCCATCTATCAATTAATGTAAGACAGCCATAGTAATACCATAACAATAAGGGTTTTTAACTAGATACTCTACCGTGTCTGATACTTTCATGAAAGATTCTGGCATCATCTCTGTTCAAAGCCAGCATGGACTCACTTAGTGCTGTAATCAAGGCAGATGGACACTTACAAGTTGTCAGGAGACATATAAACTTCTCATCTACAATTAAACTATACTGATCCTTCATAAATGGTCCAGAAATAAATTTACTTATTTTTTATGCACTGTCATGCTTGCCTGAAAAAAATTTGGATGACATTAAACAATTAAAAGTATCCCTAATCAGGCCAGTGTTTTGCAAGCACCACTGGCCTTAATAAGATTTTTTTCTTGCAGTGTCTAACTTTAATTGTTTCTACTAAATGAAAAGACACTATATAATTAAATTATCTACGGAACCCTGTCAATCCCACTCTTATGAACATGGAGATAATACATGTCAATATTTATTGTCAATTACTAGGGGACATGGACATCTCACATAGCAATGAGACATCCATAGCAACAACCAACAAGCATAAAGCATTCACTTTATTAAAATGGAAATGGAAAACATGTATTACACAACATGCAAGGATGCAAAATCAGATACAGATAGAAAATCAAAGACAGAAACAAAGACATACAGTTAACACATGAATGGGACAATATATGGTACCGTACTTAAATTTAAACAGTACACATAGCTTTATGACAGTCCTTGAGAGGAAGTCTCTGGCTGATTGGATTAATCTTACATTGGTAGATGTGTTACTGACGTGCTGATGTGTTAGTGCTATGTTATAAAAGTACATCCAGAGACCATGATTCAGCAGTATTCCTTTCAAGTTACTGCTACTAGTTTTTCTCCAAAATAGCTGACAAGGTGCCTTAGAAAATTATATTATTTAAAAAATTTTTTTGAGGCATCGACCTACTTCTTACAAAGACACTGTGTTGCTCTGCAGATTGGTTGGCTGGAAGAAAGTAAGGGAGAATGTCTAGACACTCCTAGTAATACTTTCATGTAAAAGTCTGCTACTACAAGCTTTAGTGGCTAAGACAGCTTCCAGATGGTCTATATAGCATCTCAGACATTCTAAATGACATTAACCAAACATTTTCAAACATGCACAGTATACATATATGTATGTATGGGTAATTTTAAGTTTTTGTGAAATATGTTTATGAGGTAGATTATTTCTTATTATTATATATATATTTTTTATATTCTTCACATGAAGCTTAGTACCTCTTGGTATCTCTATATATATTGGTATCTCAAAGAAAAAAAAAGGTAAACAAGTAACATAAATATTAATGCAGGAGTGAAATCTAAATAACTGCATTATATCTGCCATGCATTCACTGAATGTGAACTTTGTTTAGGGTGACAATAACATATTTTTCTCAGATTTTCTATAAATCCTTTTCTCTCTCTAAGAAGGCAGCTGTGATATGGATACCATGTATAAATAAGCCCATAGATTTTGTGCATAGCAAAGCTGGTACCACTGGGCTTAAAGTTTAAGAGTGGTGATTTAACTGTGAAGGAGTAAAGACATTGAAAAATAAAAAGAAAGCATGCTAATGAAATCACAGAACAAAGATGGATATAACTGATAAGTGACATACATAAACTCAGGCCAAGAGTATTATGTATTGGTGAGCATGCAAACATCTAATTTGACATTTACTGTGACAAAGGTTAATATAATAACAGACAACCAACAACAACTGAATGTAGCACTGATAATTGAGAAAGAGCCAGATTATGCACACAGTCATTAATACCAATAAGCATTAGCATGCATGACAAGCAGGTCCACGCAGTCAAGTTGCTGCAACAGTCTGAGGCTCCATTTACCTTCACTGTCAGACATGGCACCTTGCAAGTCATCCATGATGAATGCAATGTCTCGATCATAGCCACGTGTCCGAGATTCCTCCCTCATATGTTGCTGTACCTCTGGCAGGGAATGGCTAGACCCAAATTGGTCCCTGGAGTCAGCAGAGATGGGAGGGAGAGGTCCAGCCGAGGCTCTAGCCATACCCATAGGCTGCCCCACTGGGCTCAGAGGGCTCTCTTCCTCAGAGTTCTGAGCCACAATGGGGATACGGCCCCGGCTTTGGCTGATAGGTAAACTAGTTGGCTTTGCTCTGGCAACCCCAGGGGCAAATGCTGCATCCAGGACCTCTCCCTCTGTTTTAAGTCTAAGTGAGGAGCTGGATAGGTCCCGTTTTATAGATAGATCCAAGCCATAGACAGAAGAGGGACGGGAGGAGGGGCGAGATGAAGGTCGGGAACGAGTACCACTTGGGTAGGTGCCATCATCCTGGACAGTGGCCCTGATAGTGGATCCTAATCCAAGGGACTGCCCAAGATTAAGAGAACCAGCTAGGTTGCCCCCCAGGGAGGAGCCCAAGTATTTTTGCTGCTCGGACAAGTTCTTTCTTAGCCCAAATGTAATCTCATCCTGAAGCAACCTAGCCCTAGCAGCCAGATTGGTCACAGATGAGGCCCTAGATCCCATGTAGCTGCCAAAGTCAGGCTCCAGGTCCCTACTCTCCTGAATTGGGGAGAATTTAGAGATTGCTTTTGGGTCTATTAGGGCCTTTTTGTTCTTCATCTGTTTCTGATAAAGCACAGCTGCTGGGAGTTGCTTTGCAGCCTGTTTTTCAAGGGTGAGCCTGCCAATGCTATATTTCTCTCCTTTAGGAAAGTGGCGGAAACTGCTGTCATTTGGGAGATACTGTGGTAGGCCCAAACCTGTTAAGTGTTCTAGCCCCTCAGTTCCTCGCCTGAACTCTTGCTTGATCTGCTGCTTCAGTAATTTTAGCTCATAAGGCTCCTCCATAGTGTCATCTTCTCCTTTACTATAACCATGAAGACGAGATGAGCCTAAAAAATCTGCCACCTGAAAGGAAAAAAAAAATGTTTTGCTTATACCTCCAGAAGAACCAATCAATGACATTCAAAAGTGAACAGGCATTGTATCTACATTTGTTTGGAATTGTTTTTCAGTATGTATGTCATGTTTTAAGTTCAGTGACATATTAAACGGAATCTTAAAAAACAAACAAACATATACATATATATACGTATACATGAAGTGATGAAGAAGGTCGAAATTGAGGTTGATGTAACAGTGCAGTATTTACCTCTGCTGTCCGCCTAACTTCCGCTGCTCTGAGTAGTCTGTCTGCCTTGGACAACTCCTTATCAGCCAGGTTGAATCCAGAACCCAAGCCGGTGGTGCTCAGTCCGGTTGAAGCCTTGGTGAGCTCCCCTATGTCCTCTATCAGTACGTAGTTCCTGGCATTGTGGTGGTCAATGTCGGCATAGAAAGAATCAGCAGAAATACTTGACATGGGACTAGAGGCCATGCTCCTCTCCTCTATCCCTAGCCTCAAGTCCAAGTTGCCATACTTGCCCCCGAGGTGAGCCACTCCATAGCCACTTTCTGTGGAGGTTGGTACAATAAGCAGAGGCTGGTTGCGTATAACTTCATAGTTAGTGGTGATTTTAGGCTCTAAATCAGACAAGGTTGTTTGTCGCTGCTTTCCCTGCTGCAAAAGCAGAGCATGTTGGTAGCTACTAGGCTGAGCCTGGGCATGGGAGAGGGATAGAGTGGGGTAAGGAGACACCTGTTGGTGGTAAAGGGACTGCTGTTCATATAGGTTCTGTTGGGTATAGTGACTGGTTGTTTGGGTCTGGGGAACATACTGGGCATAGTGAGAGTAGGGACTAGTTAGTGTGTTGTACTGGGAATCAGCTTCTGTCTGTGGGGGGATGAATTGGTCAAACTCTGATTGGGGAGCCGTCCGTGGTCTCTCCAGTCCAACATCCCTAGTCTCTCGGATGTTGCTAACCTCACTGTCTGACATGTAATCTCTTTCTTCTGCCACCCCCTGGAGATAGGCCCTCTCTCTTTTCTCTCTTTCTTTCAGTAAGGCCTCCTTACGTCTGTTGATACCCATCTCCAGGTACCTGATGGGAAACAAGGTATATATCTTTTTTTACAATTTGACCACTAACCATTCTATCAACATTACGACCAAAGAGACAAATAATGTTCTGCTTTCTCACACTCTAGTACCTTTTACTATGTGTGAGTGTGAAGAGGTCTCACTGTGTGATGTCAAGGAAGCCTTTTAGCCCATAAGCTATCAAGGTAAGAGGGGAATCATGCAGATGAATTAGGAATGATGATTGCAGGAGAGGGACGAATGCAATTGTATTGGTTTTAATCAAGTAATGGCATATTTATTACTAACATTATTTCTTAAAAAATTCATGTTACAGCGTCTGGACAAAGGCATAAACCTTGTTGTTGTGAAATCTGTAGCATCTTACCGAAGCTTGGCATCAATCTCTTTTTCCTCTTCATCTAGCTCAGCCTGTTTCTTGCGAAGTTTAGAAGATTCTCTTTCTACCAGATCAAGCTCCTTGTCAATGTCCTGCAGGATCTTTGCCCGAGCCATTGTTGTACTGCGTGCAAGACGGCGACGTGCAGAATTGGTGCTGTACCCTGACCGTCCAGTCAGAGAATCATCCTCAGGAGGGGGGTCTGGTAGTGTCCGTTTTACCTTCTTTCCTGTGCTAGAGGGAGAGCCTCGGCCCTAAAAATTTAAACAAATAAATTAATCTGCCAATCATATAATAATTATCATTATAACACTTTATAATTAATTTAAACAGCATTCCACTAAATAATTTGCTTTATTTTTTGTATTAAAAGCATTTTCATTGTTTTTAATCAATCAGTACAGTAATCAATAATGATGGGGCAGTTTATATTTAGCTATGACTTACAGAATAGCTGTCTGCATTGTATCCACTCATCCTGGCATCCATGGTAGGACTAAGAGATATAGGATCAGATAGAGACTTATGACCAGTCTTCAATATCCTAGGGCCAGAAGAAAATCTGGTTGGGTCAGCAGTTAGCATCCTCTGCCCTCCGTAGGACTTTTCTTGGGAAAGGGGGGGGACTGCAGTATAGAAGACTTTAGACTTAGAAGGGACATCTGCTGTTAGGTGTGTGCTGTAGCCCACTTCAATAGGTGTGTGCCTTCTATCCGAGTCTGTCTGACAGCTCAGACTGCCACCTCTGTGAGAGTTCTCTGGAGCTGAGATATGTTTGATGATTTCCACCTTAGTGTCCATCTGGACATTAGGTCGTTTGATAGTTCCAGAATGGTCAGTCTGGACAGATATCTCTGCCACTGTCTGGATAGCAATGCTAGAAACCTTAGAGCCATGTTTCCCATCACTGCTATGTTTTCGAGAGCGTCGTCGAGCTTTCGTAGGGGCATCCCATTCATCTTGGTCTTCATCATCAGTCTGAGCTGAGCTATCAATATTCCTCTTGTTCTTCTTTCTCCTTCCTACAGGCTGCTTTTCTGCTGAGTCTTCATCATCGGTCTGCACTCCACTGTCAATAATTTTTTTACCTGTGTCCTGATCAGCTTGTAGTTTATTTAAAAAAACATGTTGTTCCTGGCTTTCCTTTAAATGTGTTCCAAACAATGGAGTTGTAGACTCATCTTTGACAGGCCAGTACTGGCCACTATCCCCTACTCCTGCATATTTAGCATCAAGGAGGTTTCCTGTGGTATCAGTAGTGCAATAGTGCTCATCAAGCTGGCGTTGGAGTTGTAGTTGTAGTTGTTGGATTTGCTGCAGTTGCTCTTTCTGTTGGGCATAGGTCTCCTGCTGGGCAACCACGTGGGCATGGTGTTCTTCCTCTTGCTGCAAGAGAAGCTGCTGTTTCAGAGCCTGAAGTTCCTCAAGCTCCCTTTGAACCATAAGCTGCTCTTGTTCACGGTAGCGCTGGATCTCCTGCCTCTCCCACTCCAGCTCCTCAGCAAGACATAGCTGCTTGAGTTTCTCTAGCTCTAGAAACTCCCTCTCCATCTGATACTGGGCCATCTTGGTGTTGTCTAAGCCAGGGAATATTGGGGAAGAAGCCAAGGCATCCAGAGAGGCAGCAATTGCTTCCAGAGTGGTGTCTGAGTACATATCCGGATAGCCTGTTATAATGTCAGCTAAAGCAGTGGGTAGAAGCTCCTTAGGTAGCCGTGTGTCAAAAGGAATTATCTGTCCAAGTTCTGTAGTGGGAATGAAGCCATATGGATGTGGCAATGACTGGTTTTGGACGGTTGATGTAGGTGTTAAGGTTGTGCTAAAGACGGAGCCTGGTTGAGTTGTAATTGCATATGTGGATGGAACTGGGGCAGCAACAGAGGAGTAAACTATTCCATCTGAGATTCTTAGAACACTATTCACACCGAACCCAGCTGCAAGGACCTGGGAGTATGGAGCTGTAGTCGTCCCATGGTAGATTCCAGTAGCTTTGTTATTGTAGTCTAGAGCATTACCTGCCATAGTAAGTCCAGAGATATATATATATTTTACTTAATGAGATACATTGCAATAACAGACAACAAATATTGTACTTTATGTCAGTTGGGGGTCATGCAGCTTGGATTTTTAAAGACTCCCATTATACATGCATATCTGTAGTCATTTTGGCTAGCAAGATGCAAAACCAAAATATTGAGGGAGCACACGCAGGCACACACATGCATCTGTATCAAGACAAAAGAAAAAAAAAGAAAACAAGCAGCTGTTAATATTCAATGGAAACATGCATATCAAATGGCAAAGCAAATCAAACATAAGGAAAACTTGAATTTAAATGGTAAGCAGCCACACCCATTTTAACTAAGTAAAATCTTGAACTGTAACAATATAGGTTAAGTAAAAGAGTAGAGACACTCCATACATAAAAGTTTTAAATCTATTAAATTAATCAAATACAATCCCCAAATGCAAACAGCATGACAGTAAAAACCTGCAAACCTGCAGAAATACCGCAATACTCACCAGGAGATAGCTGGGCAGCAGTGAGGTCGACAGCACCATCTGAAGATCCACTTAGATAGTCATAGTCATTCTTGAGATCATAGGAGAAAAGTCCTGCGTCTGTCAGGTTGGTCTCAGACATTGATGCTTTTATACCATTCATGCCTTTGATACCATAAATTCCAGCATTATCATATTGGTAGTGGTCATCTCTGTAGCCGAAGCGGTTGTCAGGCTGGGTTATAACCGGGGGCTGTGTTCTGCAGCTTCCTGTAAATGGTAGCTTGTAGATGACATCACAGCATACACTCCTCCTACTAGCTGTAAGGTCAACTGGAGTTCCCTCGTCCTCTACAACAGTGGTCACCACTCCCGGGCTTGTGCCAGACAAAGCTACCATAGCTCTCACTGGTCTGTAGTTTGACAGATCCATTGCCCCTGTGGCTTCTAGAGAAAGTGCAGCACCTCCGTTGTTAACACTGGCTGGGGCCAAAGTCATTGGCTGTTTGACTTCTGTGGAGACAAGTGCTCCAAAGGAAAGATTAATGGGAATGTCCTGAGCTGTAGATGGTACAGCATTGAACAATGGCTGAGAGTTTACAGGTCTGTATACAATCTGTGCTAGTGGTTCAAATGGTTTGCATGTGGTGAGAGGCAGAGGTAATGAAGTAACAGGGCCCTGCAAATCAAGAGGTTTCTCCGCTGGAGTGTTGTTATATGAGGCAATGGTGGCTGTGCATGTGACTATTGTGATGCTGTCAGTGACAACAGACAACGTGGTTGCAGGTGATATATCTGGACTAAGATTTACTATCTCAGGCTGCACAGCTGTCATTTGACGCCCACTAGAGTCACTTGAAAAAGACTGTCGACATGACTCGGGTTGTGACAGGTCCATGCCTAGTTCAGTCATCCTTATGCCAACCTTCATAGTACGTAAATCAATTACTTCACCAGGATATATTATCTTCCCATTTTGTTTTGGCAGAGGTTGGACCTTAGCTACGTCTGGTTGTATAGTGATTGCTACATTAGGTGTAGGGACCTGTGGAATTCTTTCGTGGACAACAGAAACAGTGGTCCTCTGGACCTCTGTGGTGACCACCTGTGTGACTATGCTGGGTAGCCTTTCGGGTGGTTGACCTGAGGTGGAAATTGAAGAAGAATACATGTGACTCATACTTGAGACCACCTTTTCTGGTCCCCGAATCTCTTGGCTCTCAATAGACTCTTGCTGAATTTTAGTGATGGTGACTGGAGCCACAGACACATCCTGTGAAATATCCAGTGCATTGCGCATTGGGGTTTTCCTGGTGTATGCCTCAGTGGTTATTATCTCCAGAGGCTGATCATATTCCGATGAATAAGTCAACACCTGTGGCCGTTGTTCTGTTGAAGGAATAGATTCACTCCTATAGGGGATCTCAACACCATATCCATCAATGGGAATATCCTTTTCAGCTGGCATGTTTATTACCTGTGCCAATGGTAATGGTTTCTGCATGGTTATTGATTCTCTCCTGGTGGCAGCAAAGGCCTCAGTTGTAACCACTTGTGT
This sequence comes from Scophthalmus maximus, assembly GCF_022379125.1. Lineage (NCBI taxonomy): Eukaryota > Metazoa > Chordata > Actinopteri > Pleuronectiformes > Scophthalmidae > Scophthalmus > Scophthalmus maximus. The sequence continues at coordinate 16,355,334 of NC_061521.1, read as the reverse complement.
GGGCATATCATATTCTACAGGATGGGAAAATATCTCATTTGTTGTGTATACTGGCTGTACTATGGACGATATAGATGTCCTCCTCCTACTTGTGGTTTCCTCTGTTGTAAAAACTCCAACTGGCACTGATGAGGGTATTGAAGCTCTGCTTACATCAACGTCCGTGGGTGTCTCATGTTCATGCTGCAATGCTATGAGCTCCAGTGGTTGGGTTGAATGTGAAATGTCTGAGGATGTAATTGGTCCATAGACCTGTGGCATAAAAGTTACATGGGGTACGTCTGGCTCCATTGCCATTTGTCGGACTTCCATCACAAGAGGTGATTGTGTTACTTCAGGTTGGGTTTGTGGTACTGTTGTTGGTATTCTACCAAAAGCATCACTTGTGATAACCTCAGTAGGTAATTCAAACATTGTAGGAACCATCTCTGCCACAAGTTGGGGTTGCTGCATAGATAGCTGATCTGTTACTATAGGCATAATTTCTAAGGACTGAAAGGTTTGCAATACTGATGGGAGTTTAGCAATGGTGGGAGTATCTGCTGGGAATTTTTGGTCTGTCACTGCTCCAACTACTGCAAATTGATCATGAACAGGAATTTGACTTACTCCAGTTATCAATCTTATAATTCCTTGAGTGACATCACTAGGCATATCCTGCTCTTTCTGTAGCATTTCTATTTGAGTTGCAACTTGTGGATGAAAAACAGTTGAGGGGGCTGCAGCTCGTCTATCTTGGACAAATACGGCATTTGAAGGTACCACAGGCTGCAGTGGTACAACAACAACTTCTCTGAGTGTATGTTGCTGCACAGGTACAGATGGTATTGGGGCCTGAGGAACTGGGGCTTCATTTGAATTCTCTAGTGGTGCAGCCATGACCACTGGGGCTGTAATTGGATGCTGAACAACACATGGTATAGACTGTGCTCTTGCTGTGGCTTGGGCTGCTAGGGGTTGGATAAGAACCTTTGGCTCTGGGGGCATTATGATGACCTCAGATATTTTTTCAGGTGGTAGCAGTGGCTTGGTAATTGATTGTTGTTGCACATATGGTTTCTTAATTGGAAGAGGTACACTGTGTGCCTGAATAATTGTGTCCCGACCTGATGACACTGTGATGACATCCGCAACAGATGGTGGTAGTTGCACTACAGAAGGCACAGGGTCTCTCCTGGTTTGGACTTTAGAAGCAACTCCCTCAGAGGGTGTGACTTGCTCTACTGCCACAGTTGGAGGTATGGGTATTGGAGGTGGGTGCCTTACAGTGGGGACAGAAGCTCTTCTCACTGTAGCCTGTGCTGAGAATGCCTCAGTGGGTGTTTTCTGCTCTGAAGGTGTGGTCTGTACCCCTGACACTTTTGGAGCTGGGATGGATCCTCGTCTCACAGGTGCCTGGACAGTTATACACTCTGTTGGTGACCCAGGCTCAGATGGAAGGGTTATCACCACATAGGTTTGCAAACATTTGGCATGTCTGGGAGACAAAGGTGACTTGGGAGATGTTGCACCAAACTTTGATTCCACAGGTCGTGTTAGGCTAAGTGACAGAACATTTGGAGGTTCTTTGGTCCTGGGCAGTGTTGCAGCTTTAGGTGCTACAAGGGGAGGAGGTGGCTTGACACTCTCTCCTGGCTTGTGGCTGAAAACCAGTCCAGCTGGAATTGATATAGGCTTAGGTGGTATGGGTGGTGGGGGCTTGGCAGTTTGACTAGGGCCAGTTATAGTAACAGTCACTCCTGTTGCTGTGGCAATCGTTACAGGAGTGGAAATTGGTGGCTTTGGATAAATAGTTCGCTGGGGTAATACAGTCGAAGGTGTTTCCGCAACAGGTATTTCTACTGTGTCTACAGCTTTTGTCCCTGCCATAGGTTTAGGTGGAAGTGGTGGAGTTAAAGCTAGTGGCACTCTTGACACCTTAGTAGATGATGAAGCTTTATCTTCAGCGAGTATATTTGAGACAAGGTCTGTGGCTATATGAGTACTTTTTGGCAAAGAAGCAGTGGACGCTATTGACCCTGTGCTAATTATATCTTGTGGGGTTCGTCCAAGCAGATTTATGTTTTCCCCACTTGGGACTATAATGACTACATGACCTTGTCTATTTGGGGTCACTATATGAGATACAGCCACACTATCTGGTTGTATCTCTTCCATTCTTGGTTTTATATCCACAGCTACAGACTGCATTGGCTGTCCAACTACTCTGGTTCCCATAGCTATGGTAGTAGTCATAGCTGGGGTGTCATGCTGAACACTCTTTACAAATGGCAAATCAGTGTTAGGCTCAGGTAATGACACTGAAGTAGACCGAGGTGGAGGAGGGGGTGGGACCTTCTTTTTGATGATAGTAGTTGATGCAGGAGCAGGTCCAGGCAGGTGGACTGTTTGAGCTGGAGTTGAGGCTACCACTGGGCTCACCGATGGTGCAGCTGGTTGTACAGGGACTGAATGTACCACTTTGGCTTGAGGAGGGGTTGTTACAAGTGCTGAAACTGGTATTGGGGTTTGTGCAGAGATTGGCGATGTAGTTGAAACCAGGTCAGGCATCTGGACTATGACTGGCCCAGAGCATGAGGCCAGAGTGACAGAAGTAGGAACAACATGAGCTGGAGCTGGAGTAGAGACTGCAGCAGGTGTAGCTGTAACAAGAGTTGTGGGTTGAGCTGAGACAACAGCAGGTGCTGGACTTGGTGTTGAAGCCTGTACAACAGCTGGTGCCTCCATAGGCACCTGAGATGGAGATGAAACTAAGTCTGGCATTTGAACCACAACAGTAGATATCTCCATTAGGGCTTGAGTTGGGAAAACAGTTGTAGAAGGCTCAACTAGAACTACTGCATTTGTCTGAGCTTTGGGTGGATCAGAAACCACATCTGGTATTGTTACTATTATTGTGGCTGGAGTTGGACGAGAGAATGAGCCCCCACTACACGCTACAGCTGCAATTGTGGCAGGCAATGGTGGTGGGACCTCTGGAGGTGATTGGGTAACAAATGAAGGTGGAGGTGTTGGTGTAGACAGTGGAGTTGAATCTGATGAAAGAGGTGTTTGAGCCTGGACTGGGGATGAAGATGTAGCATTAGAAACCAAACTAGAATCTGGAGTGGCTGGAGATGTTGGAGGTGACTCTAGTGATACAGGGGAAGGTGTAGTGGTGAGTTCTGGGGCTGATATTGGAGTTGGAATAGGTTTTGGCTCTGGAATTTCACAGACCACACAGATAGGCTCAATCACAGTGGTTTCAGACAAAGGTGGACTTATGGATGGGTCTTCTTTAGTCTCAGAGTCATCACTTGGGGTAATGTCAGAGGAAATACCGATACCATACTCATCTGCAAGACTGTCATCCTCTTCCTCTCCAGATGAACACTGGGTAATCTTTAGGTCTGGTATGGGGAACAATGCTTTTCTGAGTGAAGGATCTTGAGGAAGCATAGGCCTAACAAAACCTATAGATACACTAGGAGTACTGGGAACTACAGTCCCCTCAGAGCGCTTAGGGGGTTCCGAAGGGCGTGGTGGAGCTGGCCGTTTCTTTTTCTTCACTGGTACCTCACTGGAAGTTTCAGGGCTTGCAGGGGATATATCAATTTGCAAAGTGAGGAATGTATCTTCCGTGGGTATGGTTACCACACAAGTCTCAGCAACTGTTGGCGGCTCAGTGACTGAAGCCCCTGGGGAAGGATATTCCATTGCAGTCTGAGCCTGCTGAAACTCTTGCTCTATCATCATCAGTTCTCTCTTTTTCTGCATCATTTCCTCATAAACCTCTTCTGGTGACCGAAGTTTTTGGAGAGATTCAAAGCCTTCATTCTGTTTGGGTTCTTCCTCTTGAGATTCACAGATGTTTATATCAGGCTGCTCTACTAAGGATTCGTAAAGATAGTCCTCAATTGCCATTCCTCCATAGAGTGGCTCAATATCAGGAGGACTCTCCCCTAGAATCGCTTTTGTCTTCTGAATAATTTCATCATATGCTTCTTCAGCACTCTTCAATGATTTTGTCACAGTATCACTCTCTTTAAATGGATCACTGGGATTGTATGGTATCGATGTTGGTGAGGGCTTACGTCCTCTCTGTACAGCTTGTCTAGCCTCTGCTTCTGATTCTATACTGGCATAGTAATCAGAGCTAGTTGTTCTGTTGGTTTCACCCACCATAGTGACCTGTCTCAGGTCTTCTGTAGAGGAAACATTTTCAGTTGGAGACAGTGGTTGACGATGGGCCCTGAGTTCATCTTTGTCTTTCCCAGACTTCTCTTCTTCAGAAGAGTCTTCAATTGTTGGGAGAGGCTGGGTTGGTTGCCTATGCTTACCTTTGCGATGCCGCTTGTCCCCACTGACTTTCCTGTGACTGGGGCTGCTATCACTGTCCTCCTCAAGTGATGAGGCTGATGTAGGTGAAGATCCTGGTGTAAAGCTAGATGCCTGAACACTAGATGATCCCTTTGACAGGGATTCTGTGATGCTCTCTACTTCCTCATCAGTGCTTTGTCTCTGTCTCAAGGCTGGAATGTCTTTCCTGAAAGTTGGGCTGGACAATGTTTCAGGAACATCTTGAGCAGTTGTAGTGTCAGTTTTGGGTAGGGCAATTTCCCTTGCAGGACTGTCTTCTTTATCTATGCTACTTTTTCTTGACATTGATTTGGCTGTCACCGAAGCATTATCAAGTTTAGCATCCCTGACTAGTCCCTCATTGGCTAAAGTAGTTTCTTTCTCATCTTCTGAAAGAGACATTTCTTCTTCATCACCCATACCCATTATCTGCTTGCGGATGAACTCTTCATCTTCAACAGAGGAGTCAGTGTCCTCTGTTTTGATGTCCTCACTACTGGACGAAACATTTGTCACCTTTAGCTTCCTCCTTTGGATCTTAGGTGAGGGTGATTGTGTAAGCTCACTCTCACTACTCTCATTCTTTACTGGGAAACTTAGGCTCCTTCTCTCAGCTTTAAATTCATCATTTACTGGCATGGATGGCTCTGTATATACATCATTTCTGCTTGTATCACTAACCCCCTGCCCATCTTTTAATTCCGCTAATATAGGTAAAATCTGGGGTTGATCTTCATCATGCTCCTCTTCTTTAGATTTAGGCTTTGTAGCTGTTGCAGGGAAATCCTGTCCACTAGGTGGAGACACATTTCTTTCCTTTATTAGCTCTGTTTTTGTCTCATCCTTGTCCTAAAAAATAAACAAAAAAACAGCAACAATGAATTAATTTTCACTATGAAATAACAAGAATTTCTTGGACAAACACTGCCACATATTTAACCAAATTTTTACTTTTAATTAGCATGTCATTTAGGCATGTCTTATCAATTTAAAATAATCGATGGTGGTTAGCATATAACCACAATGTTTGTAGTTAACTGGTGTCATTGAAACCTCAGTGTCTATAATTGAGATGCATCTTTCCACAACATCACTAGCTTTGCTGTTACCACATTAAGGAAATCACAAGGTGAAAATGAAGGGCAAGGTAACAAGGTAAAGCATATAGCAGGTTTCCATACTCTTAGAGAAAACATAACATAGACTAAACATCATCAGACTGCAAAAACATTAATTTTAACACAGCTATGTATTAGAGGCCTAAATGTTTTAAAGAGAAGACACACATTTAATCATGAATCACATTTTAATCATTAGCAGGCAACATAATAACTCTCCATGAGTATGCATATACTTATTACACAATATAGATTTTAACAATAATCATTTTCATAAAGAGGACCTATTCTTACTTTTATGATGATGCTCTTTGTAGATACTGGTTGTGTCTCTGGAGTGCCGTCAATAATGATTTCAACCAACTTATTATCCACTTTCTTGCTGTACGCTTCGATCACTGGTTCTGCTTCCAATACCAACTGTGTTTCTTGTGTCTTTGGTTCCACCTCAATTTGATATAAAGATTTTGTTGGTTCTATCAGTTTGATATTTTCATGAGACTGTTCTTCCCTAATAACCCTCTCTGGAGCAGAGGTAGCTGTTGGCTTTGTTTCAGTCCCTGGAACCACTACAGCCAGATTATCCTCTGCAGCAATAGGGGAGGTGGATTCAACTGTAGCCTCTGCCACTGGGGGAGAGGAAGCTGCAGCTATTCCTGCTTCAATTTTAATTTTTGGAAGATCAGTCTCAGACTCTTTTATCTTTTGGTGAGTGGATACTGGAACTTTTGTAGCAGGTGAAATCTTTTCTGTTGTGTGTATGATTGTGGTCCCATGCTGGATTTGATTGAAATCTCCTGTAGGCATGGTTTCCATCTTGACAGATGTAGGTTCCATCTTTGGGGTTGGAACAGTTTCTACCTTGACGGGGCCAGGAACGGCCTGCAATTTCGTGGCTGTAGGTGTAGGCTCATTCTTTGTAGGGGCAGGTTTGGGCTCTGCCTTTGTGGTTGCAGGTGTGGCCTGGGTCTCTGGCTTTGCAGATATAGGCAAATGCTGGGGTGTTTTTCCCGAACCCCCCAATCCCAGCAAAGCCCTTTGAGTCTGGCAGTTCAGACACAGCCATTCCTTCTGTAATCAAACAAACACACCAAACGATTAGCAAACACTCCATAACAAGATTAACATATAACCATCTAAAGGCAGGGTTGGACTGGGACCAAAAATCGGCCCTGGCATTTTTTGGCCCAGGTGGCCACCCACCAGTACACCATCCTTGTGGTCCCCTTAAAAATGCCTACCTACTGTACTATTCCTAGTAATGGTACAAGTAATTGTTAAAAGAAAAAGCTGTGCTGGGTATCAGCATTTTCAAATTATTTCATAAAAAAAGTGTGAAAGACATCGGCCCACCAGGTATGCCAGATTACCAGTCCAGCACTGTCTACAGGTCCAATTCACTTTTTCTGACCTGTATTAAATCACATATACAACTGACTACTTTAATTTCTATTCTGTTGATGCTAAACCAGCATTTTGTCTGTATTTCATGAAGCAGGAAGAATAACAAGACTTATTGTGGAATGCTTGACTTGAGTGAACCCGTCTTATCTTACTGATCAATGATTAAGCTATTGTAAAAACCATTAGTCATCAGGTTAATAATCTCTGTATCTATGTACTTTATGGGTTCTGCAAGAAAACTGAAGCAATACATTACCATTGCAGAGCAAAGTCATGCTTACATCAGCTGATTATCATTAGCTGCTTCACTCATTCTCATCAACTGCTTGGCTACCAGCTTAGCTTCTACTTTTCACAGATTCTTAATTTAAATACAGTACATGAAACCAATAGATTGTATTATCTCCAGTGCAAAATTGAGTTTGCGCAGTTCAAAACATTACATTAGTGTATGCTAGACTACAAAAATAAAATAAACTCTACTTTGAACCTGTTGTTTTTGCCTCTTTATTTTGATTTATGGACACAACAACATGAGGTAGCTGAATGACTGAAGCTCAGCTTTCAAAGAGAAATAGCACTTAAGTATAATAGAAGATTGTCACGTTGGTAAAGCCTCAGTCAAAGCTGCAATGACATAGATTGTCTGAATTTGCATAGCGCTTTTTGACCACTCAAAGCACTTTACAACTATGTCTCATCCATGCATTATACAAATTCACACACTGATGACACAACAAGAGGAGCAATTAGGGGTGCAATGTTTTGCTCAAGGACACTTAGACTAAACCACTTTGTCAGGGAGAGTTTGCTAAAAACACGCAAAACTTATTCAGATAGTGCTGATTTAAGTATGCAAAATACCAACAGAGTTTACTCTAGGTTTTACAAATACTACATACACAAACAAACATTCAAGACAATCATTGGAAACCTTTATCTATTTGTGTATAGTTTTTGTATTAATATTCCTATTATTCACTCCATACATGTAAGGCCACATTTAGGTCTATGACTCTAACTTAACTATTGAAATGACGTGGAGGTGAAATATTCATGAAAAACACAGTAACTACTGTACATAGTGCCATAGATGCAACTGAGGTATTGTCATGAGTTGCATAGTTTTCACATTTCAAATTTCTTAAGATAACTGTGACTTATTTTAGATGTAAATATGGTATAAAGCCCTTATACCAAGTTACACTACTCAAACTAATATACGTAAATTCAGGCATTCATCACACACTGTCATTGCTGAACAATTAGAGCAACCATAGCATTTACATAGGAATATTATCATGAATAACATTTTCAGTAGACGCTTGTGGTCCATAATATCATTGTGCTATTGCAGTAGAACTCGCAACACCTGTAAGATAGCAATAAAAATGCTTACCTTGCACAAGGGCTAATCACATTTTAAAGGCTATACTCTTACTTTAAAAATGTAGTCCTTAAAAGGCATATGTCTTATCACATCTAAGCTCCATTAGTGGACAGCTAAGGATGAGAGGAAAGGCATAAGCTGTCAACAGATGAAGCAGTAGCATCTATAGCAGCCTAGCAGACCAAATCACAGCAATCCGCCTGCCTCTGCAGAGCCAGGGAGAGCAGGTCTGATACACAGGGCAGAGGAGGAGATTACATCACTTTCATATCCTGTTTGTCAAACACCATTAAGTTTTAATTGATGAGATTGAGACTCGGTACCACAGCTAATACACATTTAATACATTGTGATTTTGGAACCAGAATGGCCACACATTCACACTAAGGTTGTATTAGCACTTTATATACAAGAGGGGTATCTGGATGTCTCCCGAAACACACACGTTGACTTGGAGATTGGCACTGGTTTAGGATGCAGTGACGTTAATGAATCATAGCTCATGGGCTCATGTGCTGAGTTGAGCTTTAGTAAGTGATGTAATCTGCCCTCTGTCATACACTAGCTTAGCTAGTCGAGCTGTGCTGGACATTGCATCTGTGTTCCCATAAACAAGCCTAAAATAGCACACAACTAATACCTGTTGTGATCATACTCCTAAACAGGAGGACAAATGTACATATATTCACTTAATTTATCACTTTTTTGTCCTACTACACATTATTATTGCTGACTAAAACTTCTGGTTGCCCAGTTGCTTCACAGATATTATATATTTAGAAATAAAAGTGTGTTGGCCTAAATCTACTGCAATCCTACTCCTACCCTGAAAACTGGGCAGCAGCAACTCTGCGAGAAAACTGTTCACTGCTTTGCATTCAAATGCTTTCACTGATTGGAGAATATTTATGGCAAACATAGTTACAGCTAATAAGAACATATTTATAGATTTAATGCAAAAACATTGCTTGACTTGGGAGAAAATGGATGCATCCAGTTTGACTGATACTGAGAAGCTTATGTTCAGTTGGTGGTTCAGTCAGGAATATGAAAATCCTATTTGTTTACAACAGTAACAAACAAAGCATAATCATGCTGAATAACAAATTAACCATTTATATTTCAGTGTCAGGTGGTCTGATGCAAGCTCACCACAACTGATGTTTACCTTTGAATTTAATAATCTAACATAGGTTTAAACAAAAGCTACATCTTTAAAGTGAGTAATTGTATTTTACTTGTTAAAAAAAATTAAGAGACTGACTATACAGAATAGAGTTCTGAATATAAACAGGGTTGATTAAATGCAGTTGATTATCAAATCAATAATCTGTCTTAAATATTCCTGATTGATTAAAGTCCATCATATCCCTCCACTTCTTTCTCCTCCTCTGACACGCTTGTATGATATTATCACAGCCAACAAGAAATATGCTCCAGTCACATACATATGCTCATCTGCAAAATCATGTCACTTCCAAGACCATTGATGAATGGTAATCACATGATAAATTTGTAATAACATACTTCAGCTCTTCCTACCTTTGTAATCATCTGATATACCCAGCACAATGGCCTTATCAGAGGCAGCTCATATGCAGCTATGCTATTTTTATAACTAAAATGAATATGAATCAAGTTGTAAAAAATGTTTTTTTTTTTCATTGAAGAAGTCCTGAGCGAGCATAGCCATAATATGATACACTGGAAATAAAAAATAAATAAATAAAAATTTAAATCTATTTGATCCATTTACAATTGAAAAACACCCCATATTCACAAATCTCAATTTGCTTCATTGGGCTTAACAATATGTACATAGTGTGCCATTCCTTAACCCTTATTATTCCTCACTCTAATTCTACTTCCCTCAAAAATTTTAAGGAAATATTAGTAAAGACTGAAAAAATGTGTTCACAGATGGCTGAGCTGTAACTGTGAACTCCTGATTTTTTATTCTGGTCTATTTTATTCTTCCTCTCATGCAAGCTAAATATGGCCATGCCCCTCACACCTCTCCAGTGGCTGGTATTACACAGGTCCTAGTCTCAGTGGGATAAGTGACCTTTTCAACCCCAAATGAGGAACAGATGGACAGAGAGATTATAATAGTATGCAAATGAAGGGCTGCACATTTAGATTATATGTCTGTTGATGCCATCCACTTTGTAAATTCTAAACCAAGCCAGAGAGGGAAAAAATCAGTCATCAAAAAGACCCACTCCCATCACATTCTCTTTCAGTTTTAGTCACTCCCTTGCTGCCACACAGTCCTCGAGCCATGCGCCAGAGCCACAGGGCTTGGAAAGTTGCCATCATCCTTTTGTCTAATTAAATCTGTTTTATGAGTAAAGAGCAGGAATCCTAAGCAGAGAGCTGTGAGAGAGGCTGCTCCCCACGATTAGCCTGTGAGCTGGATTACTAGACCTTCACAATGACAGCAGTCAGTAAAATTATGGTCTTGACACACAGGCATGCTACATCTGCTAAGCTTTATAAAAAAAGTGCCCTGTTCACTTTGTTCACAGCAAAATACATTCTTTAATCTAGGCAACATGTATGCAGGAAAAGAACCCACATAAGGCAGAGATTTCATTCAAATGCCTTTTTGATGCCTGAATATTGTTTTTCACTGTTTTATTTATTGAAATTACACAAATTTGTATATTAGTATTTATCTGCCATATACACATTTGTTACATCCCACCATGCATTATGGATATTGTATTATGGATTATGGATAATTGGAAAGGGGAACAAATCTTAATACCTTGTGGTATGACAGGTGTGTGGTTGTACAAACATAATGCATTCTTATCAGTAAAGGGCCTGTCACTTCTGTAATTTTACTTGAATTATTTGTTCAGAACTATGAATGTTCTTATCATACACCAGTCACTGGGCATCCAACTGGTCCTGTAGTTTACATTTATGATAACTGCACTGAATCGATGGCCTGTGGGCTGTGGGATACATCACTATTTCTCAGTTTCTCTTCTGTGCATTCCTGCTGTTAAAACTGGAGCTAGTAAGTTTCTCATTGATTTTCTGGCAGATGCTTTTGGCACAAACAGTAGCTGGCTAATCTGCTTGGCTTTCAGCAGCCCCCACAGAGCAGAACTCTTCATAAATCAAGCCCTCTGATAATAGAGAATGTTGACCTACTAATTTGTAATAAGCAGAGTGCTTCGTTCTAGAGACAAGGAAAAACACCCCTTGCTTTTTTCCAATCTTACAAATGGTGCATCATCAAACTTTAATTTGATGACAGGGTGCAATGGGCAAAGATTGGGGAAAAAGAAGGGCTAAGAGAGTGTGGCATTAAGGGAAAGCAAAGCTGTTAAAATATGGAAGACACTGGGAGGTACATTGACAAAGCTTAACCTCTTAGGGGAGGTCCTGTTCCTTCTCCTCTGACAGAAAATCATTGTGTGAATTAAGTAGCAACATGGATCATTCTATCGTATACAGGGAGGTCAGTACAGCTTGGCGGATACAGTATATAATTATCAGTGCTGAATAAGAACTGAGGGCATTGGAAATATATAAATACAGCAATTACTCAATTGTTCACTATGGGCTGATCATTTTGATGAGAAAGTTTTCTTTTTTTTTTTTTCTGCAAGTTTTAGCACTGTCAGACTCATCTCTCCTCACTATCACTAAGTGTACCAGGGGGTGCATCCCCCTTGTAATGGGTCAACAGTTTGTTGTTGCCTGACCTGCAGCAGAAAACTTCATGCACATAGACCTAGTGTGTGTAAAGGACATGAAAACATTATGGCTGACCGAAAGATTTAAAAAGTATGATGTTGCAGATTAAGGATACTCTCTGCATGGTTTGTGAATCAGACATTTTGTCATGAATCAGTCCCTTGTGGAAACTTTGCAAAATGTTTGTCAGTTGTATTTTTTCCTTTGATTGGTTGGTTCAATGTCTCCTTACAATAAAGCTTACAATGAATTAAGCTACATTGGAGAATATAGGGACATATAAATAAAAGAACAATATACCAGAAAAACAAAACAAACAACAAAATGATATTGAGGCAATATCATTCATACTGTCTGGGCAGTCACACACAAAGCTTTTTCTGGCCAACCTCACAACACGTGTGTCCTACTTATCAGACAAAAGTCACTCCCAGGCTTTTGATGGCATCAGCTGAAGCAGAACTGGCAAAAGGAAAAAATGGACAGAACTGCTGCTAGCACTCACTTTCCCTACAGTGGCCTCCTCTTCTTTCAAACCTTACAAGTCCCTTTCATATTGTAAAAGGATACACTATTACCAGTGTGTGTATATATAGCAGAGTTACTGTTAATACTGTTTGTCAGAAAGCCAACCCTACAGGCAAAAGTGAGCTGTTCAGGCAAAATGGGGGATGGAAGTATTAGTGCACCTGACATATAGGATCGTAAAAGGGCAAGGACACACAGCACTGCATTTAACAATGACTTGGATGTGTGGATTTCTCACAAACCAGATATGCATGTGTATTACTGCAATGCTTAATTACCTGGAGCCACTGATCTGTGAATTAGCAGATGGCTTGAAAGGAAATGTCCGCTGCTCAAATGCACTCCACCGTTTTGTGTTGGACGTAATCCATTTCACTTCTAATTATTGGCATATCAAAGGGCTTTGCCATCTCAGATCCCTCGTGGGTACTAGAGCTTCCCTGGTCCCTGGTCTGCAATGGCAGCAGATCGCATTCCACTAATGCTGTTGCACAACCCTCAATCATTTAAATACATCTTCACTGCTGCTGGTCTGCTAGAGCACTCCTCTCACGAGCTGTTATGTAACAGCTCTGGCCACTTGAGTGGATAGATAGCCACAGCAGTCAGCCACCACACAGCCTACATTATAGTATTTTTTCATAAATTAGATCTCTCAAAGTAAGTCGGTTATTCAAATAGATTACATTAATTAAAAGCACACTAACCCCTGTTCAAAGTCACAGACGGAAAACCATTTAAAGCAAGCTCTCCTATTTTTTTCTGCTGTGGCACCATCATCTGGTTTTCCACCACAGTTATAATTAATATTCTCTGCCAAGAAAATAAGATGTAAATGTTTTATACTTAATCTATAAGTGGTGTTGAAACATGTATAACATTAGGCATATCAAACTGTCACTTGCACATATTTATTGCACTTACCGCTGCTGTGTGAGGCATGGGGTTAAATCCACAAAGATTGCACACAGTGTTCTTGCATTCCGTGCAGGTGTTGTAATTGGGGGTATTGTTGGATCCTATGTTGAGTTTGACCTTACAGAGTGGACAGGTAGACAGATCTGCTTTGGGAGTAACTTGGGTCACTTCTGTGGATTTTGCAAGCTGTGGTGGAGCCTTCTCTACTTTTGCCTGTGCTTGTGGGGCAGCCTTGGCCTGTTGAAGTGGCTCTGATTTTTGGGCAGCAGGTGGTTTGGTCTCCTTTGCAGGCAGCATCTTTGGAGAAACTGGTGGTGTAGTTTTAGAAACAACATTGGCTGTAGTGGACATCTTACGCGGAGTAGGTGGTGTAGTTTTAGGTTCCTCTTGAACAGCTGAGTTCATCAATGTAGATGCAGAGCTGAAAATAGAAGAACCAAAGCCAAACATCTTCCCAGTGACTGACTTCTCAGCAGACTTTGCAGCAGGTTCTGTCTTAGGACCACTAAAGCCAAAGAAACCTCCTGACTCCTGTTTTGCAGGAGGAGCTGGCGGGGGAGCAGATTTGCTAGGAGGGGTCACAGATTTTGTGGGCTGTTGTGGTTTCACAGCTTCTTGCTTTGCAAGACCTGTCTTTACCTCTGCCTTTGTAATTTGAGAGAGCTGTACCTGTGCCTTTCCAACAGGCTGCTGCTGCTTAGCTAAATCCTGCCCCTGTCTTTGTTCAGTAACCAAAACTAACTTTGTCTCTTGAATAGAACCTTGCCGTGATGTGTCTTTTGTTTGAACTGCAGTTTGTAGTGCGGCCTCAGTTTTTGGTGTTTCTGTTTTGTCCGGAGTTCCTTGAGTGACTTCTTTTTTGATGGCTGTAGATTCTGTAGATTTCTGCTTCTGGGTCAATGTTGGCATATCCTTCTTTTCAGAGCAAGGAGGTGTAAAAACCTTGCTTGGGGAGGGCTGTGGTTTCCCTAAAGGAGGTCCAGTGGGTTCAGATGCTCCTAGGGCTTTTTGTACCTGGCAGTTCAGACAGAGCCACTCCTTTACCTGAAAAGAAATAAAATCAAATATATAAAACAAACAACCACAAATTGTTTTGATAGACAGTCAAAGTTATTGAGATTTCACACTTGCAGTTTTGAGTGTATCCTTATGTAACAACTGTTTATATCTATTGCAAATAAAACATATGTTTCGTTGTTGTTCTGTTCTTTATGATTACAGATAAAAAGGACTTGATAAACTTGGTGTATAAACTTTGAGTTCTGTAAACCAATGTAATGTATGTCATGAAGTTATTTTTTGTAGTGGCCAAGTCTTTTTTTTAATTAAATGGCATTAAATAATATCAATCAACATTAAACAATAGCAAATTATCACATCAAAACCTGAATTACCACAATAAGCAACATATATAGTATGCTTATTTATAGCAATAAACACATGGATGCTTTCTTTACTTCCTTTTCAAAACAAATGGTACATCAAATTAAGGCCAAGGCCGTTGTGGGAGCAGTGATTTACCTCTGTCACGTTTGGCATTGGATTAAATCCACATTGGTTGCAGGCTGTCATCTTGCATTCTGTGCAAGTGTTGTAGTTGGGAGGATCATTGGAGCCCTTGTTGAGTTCGACTTTACAGAGTGGACAGATGAACTTATCTGATTTTGGAGCTCCTTGCCTGTCTGCTGGTACCTTGGGTGGCACTGGAGTTTTATCCACTTTGACTTGTATTGTTGTAGGAGTCTTGTCCTGTAGTTGTTTTTCTGGTTCCTTCTCATCAGTTTTCTGGACAGCTAGTTGCTTGGTGTCTTTTGCAGGTAATGTTTTAGGGGAGGCTGGCGGGGTAATTTTTGGAGAGACATGGGCTGTTGTGGACATCTTACGTGGAGTCGGTGGTGTAGTTTTAGGTTCATCCTGGACAGCTGAGGTTATTAAAGTAGATGCAGAGTTTAAGAAAGATGACCCAAAACCAAACATTTTTCCTGTCACTGACTCAGCAGGCTTTGCTGCGGTTGGCTGCGTTTTAGGTCCACCAAAACCAAAGAAACCTCCTGACTCCTGTTTTGCAGTCTGAGCTGGTGGGGGTACAGATTTGGCAGGAGCAGTCACAGATTTTGTGGGTTGTCGTGGTTTCATAGTTTCTTGCTTTGCAAGACCTGTCTTTACTTCTGCCTTTGTAATTTGAGAAAGTTGTATTTGTGACTTTCCAACAGGCTGCTGCTGATCAGCTAAATACTGCCCCTGTCTTTGTTCAATAAATGAAACTACCTTTGTCTCTTGCATAGAAGCTTGCCGTGATGTGGCGGTTGTTTGAACTGCAGTTTGCAGTTTGGCCTCAGTTTTTGGTGTTTCTTTTTTGTCTGGAGTTGCTTGAGTGACCTCTTTTTTGATGGCTGTAGATTCTGTAGATTTCTCCTTCTGGATCAATGTTGGCATATCCTTCTGTTCTGAGCAAGGAGGTGAAAAAACCTTGCTTGGGGAGGGCTGTGGTTTCACTACAGGAGGTCCAGCAGGTTGAGATGCTCCTAGGGCTCTTTGTACCTGGCAGTTTAGACAGAGCCATTCATTTACCTGAAAATAAATGCAATCAGATTTATAAAACAAGCAATGACAGTGTTTTGATAGAGTAGCAAATATTTTACAAGTCAAAATTATTGAGTTTTCACACTGTGAGTTTTGAGTGTATCCTTATGTAACATATGTTAATACCTACTTTAAAGAAAACATTTTGTGTTGTGGTTCTGGTGTTTATGACTACAAGAAGTACATTTTTTAATGGCAAATACTTTGCATGCAATCAATTTAAACCTTCCTCTTTCAAATCATATAAAAACCTGAATTGCCACTACAAGTAATCAACAGATGGTTGATTGCTTTCTTTACTTCCTTTTCAAAACAAATGGTACATCAAATTAAGGCCAAGGCCATTGTGGGAGCAGTGATTTACCTCTGTCACGTTTGGCATTGGATTAAATCCACATTGGTTGCAGGCTGTCATCTTGCATTCTGTGCAAGTGTTGTAGTTGGGAGGATCTTTGGAGTCCTTGTTGAGTTCAACCTTACAGAGTGGACAGATGAACTTATCTGATTTTGGAGCTCCTTGGGTGTCTGCTGGTGCCTTGGTTGGCACTGGAGCTTTATCCACTTTGACTTGTATTGTTGTAGGAATCTTGTCCTGTAGTGGTTTCTCTGGTTTCTTTTCATCATTTTTCTGGACAGGAGGTGGCTTGGTGTCTTTTGCAGGTAATGTTTTAGGGGAGGCTGGCGGGGTAGTTTTGGGAGAGACATGGGCTGTTGTGGACATCCTACGTGGAGTCGGTGGTGTAGTTTTAGGTTCATCCTGGACAGCTGAGGTTATTAAAGTGGATGCAGAGCTTAAGAAAGATGACCCAAAACCAAACATTTTTCCTGTCACTGACTCAGCAGGCTTTGCGGCAGTAGGCTGTGTTTTAGGACCACCAAAGCCAAAGAAACCTCCTGACTCCTGTTTTGCAGGCTGAGCTGGTGGGGGTGCAGATTTGGCAGGAGAGGTCCCAGCTTTTGGAGGCTGTTGTGGGGATGGCTTTCCAGACCCTGGATCTTGGGGAGGAGTAGACTTAGCAGTAGAAGTCACAGCTTTTGCAGACTGCTGCTGGAGTTTACCAAGTTGTTCTTTAGGTGTCTCTCCAGTCTTTGTGATAGCTGCAGCAGCTTTAGAGGTCATTTCCTTTGTTGGACCACCAAGGTTTGGGGATTCAGTTTCTTTGGTTGTGACAACATTGACAAGCTCATTTTGAGGTGTTTTAGGGGTGTCTTCCTGAGATGCTGACATTGGGGTTTCAGTCTTCTGTGGGGTGGCAGGGATTTCTTTGCTAGGTGAAAGTTGGGGTTTTATCATGGGAAGGCCTGGAGGTTCTGAAGCTCCAAGTGCTCTCCGCATCTGGCAGTTGAGACAAAGCCATTCCTTCACCTAAAAAACAAACACAAAACATGAGTGACATTTTTTTATTTGTTGATAGCACATTCTCAAAAAAGTATTTTAATCTACTGATTCACAATTCATTAAATTAATAAGCCCAAGAGGCTGTGGTTTACAGTGATTTTAGAACAGAAACAGAAAAAGGCATTCTAAGGCATGGCGGCTGCTTTACAAATTCTTGGCACCGTGGAGCTGAGGAAGTTCACCATGCAATTTCAAAATTAAGACTCTTGGCACACCCTGTCTGAAACATTGAACAAACTCCATCAGTCTATCTTCTCAGCTCAGATTTTTCCAGCTATTAAATTTCTTTCTCAACAATTTCAGCTTGTCTCCTTTCTTTACTATTTTCCTCCTCTGTCCACTTCCTCTTTCAACCAACTCATTCATGCTTAGTCCTCCCAGTAAATCAATCTTAAAACAATTTGTCTGGCACAGTAATAATGATATTATGTGGTCACAGGTGTGTATTTATAGAGCATTTTACAATGGCTTTGAAAGTAGCTCAGCCATTCATAATCAAGGGCAGGTCTATTCTGCAACTGGGAAAATAACAAAAGGACACTAAAACAAGGAAAACCAGTTCAACATCAAAATATCAACCAAAAATCAATACTGCAATTCAAAAGCCAATGTAGAAAAATAAAACATAACATTTATCACCAAAATGCTAAATGATGCAAATAATCCAACATGAAGTTAAGCATTTAACTTATCTTACCTCTGTTACATTTAGCATAGGACTGAATCCACATTTGTTGCAAACATTGGTTTTGCATTCAGTGCAGTTGCTGTAGTTAGGTAGATCATTGGAGCCCATGTTAAGTTCTGCTTTACAAAGTGGACAAGACTGGCCAATTTTAGCAGAAGCTTGGGAGGCTTCTGGTTTGGCAGGCTCTGATGGACCTTTGTTCACTTGGGTCTGTCCAGGTTTAGGAGTCTTGGCCTGCTGAGCCTGGTCTGAGTCCTTCTCTAGATGTTGTTTCTGAGCAGCAGGAGGTTGAGGTTCCTTTGCTGAAGTCATCTTTGGAGAAACTGGGGGGCTGGACTTGGGAGATGCGGACATCTTGTCAGAGACTTGCGCTGGGGCAGACATTTTGCGGGAACTTTGTTCTGTTGTCCGGGACTCCTCCTGAACTGCAGATGTTATCAAAGTGGATGCTGAGCTGAAAAAAGATGAACCAAATCCTAGCATCTTCCCAGTCACTGTCTCAGTGGTTTTCGAGTCAGCTCGCTGAGATTTAGGACTACCAAAGCTGACGACCTGTACTGATTCTTGTTGTGTTGGCTGTGCTGCTGGTTGAGGAGATTTGGCAAGAGATTTTTCAACAAGGTAAGATTCTTTGTTCAGGGGTTGTTGGGGCTGTACTTCATCAGATGACTTTGATATTTGATCAGCTGATTTGTGAACTATTTCAGGTTTCTCCTCTTTCTTTGTTGGTACTTGTTTAGTTGCAGGAGAACTTGGTGGGGTTAGATCCCTCATCTTTTGGACAGACATTTCAACATCTGTGATGACAGGAGAAGCTTGTGCAGACAGTGGTTTATTGAGGTCGGAGACTACAGCTGTCGTCACTTTGGTGGGAGGTGCAGGTGGTGAACCAGTTTTATCCTTTTTTGTTGGGGCTGAAATAGTATCTTGGGTCTCTTTTGGGACTGGTGAGGCAGTAGTTGATGTTTGGGTGATATCCTTTTGCAATGGGGTTTTAGTTTCATCTCTCTGTGGTACACCTGGTGTTGGACTGTCTGCCACTTCTGCTTTTTTTGTGGAAACTAAATCTGTCTTCTGATTAGCAGTGGCCACTTTTTGGGTAGCAGCAGGTGTGGGCACTTTGTTAGGAACAGAATCTACTGATTCTGTTCCTGGGAGGGCTCTTTGCATTTGGCAGGTCAGACACAACCACTCCTTCATCTGTGGGCAAACCATGTTATTTTGAGTTAATGTCTGTTTAACATTTAGTGTGAATTTGTGATAAAATTAAATGTAAGCACAGTACATCTGAAGGTGTGTTGTACTGTGTGCACAGTGTATTTCTATATTTCATTTGAAAGTATGCCACATCATCAATTTTTAGACTGACACACACACACACACACACATTGTGGATACATGTATCTTGAGTAAATGCCACTTACCTCTGACACATTTGGCATGGGGTTAAATCCACACTGGTTGCAGACAGTATTCCTGCATCGTGTACAGGTGTTGTAGCTAGGCGGATCTTTTGACCCGATGTTGAGTTCAACCTTACAGAGTGGACAGGTAGATTGGCCTGGTCTGACAGTGCTTTGGGAGCCTGCTGCAGCCTTTGAAGGCTCTGATGGCACTTTGCTTTTGACCTGTGTCGATGATGGTGCCTTGGTTTGCTGGGGCTGTTCTGACTTGATCTGATCTCCTTTCTTCTGGGCAGCAGGGGATTTTAACTCTTTTGCAGGAGACATCTTTGGAGAAACCGGTGGAGTTGTCTTGGGCTGGTCCTGAACAGCTGACGTTATTAAAGTAGATGCAGAACTGAAGATTGAAGAACCAAAGCCAAACATTTTCCCACTCACTGACTCTTTAGGCTTTGTAGCATTGAGTTGAGTTTTCCCACTACCAAAACCGAACAAACCCCCTGATTCTTGTTGTGTCACTGCTGTGGCATTACTCGGCTTATGTTCAGTTTGTCTTGCATGGTCTGGTGACTTGTTAATAGCTGCTGTTTTCTGGGGCCCCTCTGGCATTTTCTGAGAACAAACTGGGCTTGCCTGTTTCTCTATCCTCTTGGCACCCTCAGTTGTAACTGGCTGTGCTGTTATAGACGGTTTTCTTTGAGGTGACTGCGGTGCTGATGGCTCTTTCTTTTCTTGTTTCGGTGTGCTGGTGATGTTTTTCTTTTGAGGATTTGCAAACATCTGAGAGTTTACAGTGGCTCCTAGGGGCTGTGTTTCTCCAAGAGCCCGTTGCATCTGGCAGGTGAGACACAACCATTCTTTTACCTTTAAATTAATTGAAAAAGAAAGGTTCCATTACATACTATTTGGTATTTACATATATAATTACCCAATGGTTTATGTTCATGTAACTAGTGAGTAGGAATTTTCATGTTTATATCAACAGCTGTCATATATTAAATGAGAGAGTAAGTTTGGATTTAGTGTTTAAAGTTTCCATTGCATAAATTAAAACAAAAACAAAAAAATTAAAACTGGTAAACATGGGATAACTCTCTAGAACCTACCAGCACTTAGAATTAAATTACAATACATATATATATAGATATATATATACATCTATATATATTTATATTCTTACCACTGTTTCACTTGGCATGGGGTTAAATCCACACTGGTTGCAGACTGTATTCTTGCATTCAGTACAGGCATTGTAGTTAGGCTGATCCTTTGACCCGATGTTCAGTTCAACCTTACAGAGTGGACAGGTAGACTGGCCTGGTTTGACAGCTACTTGGGAACCTGCTGCAGTCTTTTGGAGCTCTGTTGACGCTTTTTCCACTTTGGCCTGTGCCAATAGGGGTGCCTTGGTCTGCCGTGGTTGTTCCGACTTGTTCTGATCTTCTTTCTTCTTGGCAGCAGGAGATTTGAATTCTTTTGCTGGAGACATCTTGGGGGAAACTGGTGGAGTAGTCTTGGGGTGGTCCTGAACTGCTGAGGTTATCAAAGTAGATGCAGAGCTGAAGATTGAAGAACCAAAGCCGAAAGTCTTCCCACTCACTGACTCTGTAGGCTTTGTGGCATCAGGTTGAGATTTAGGACCAACAAAGCCAAATAAACCTCCAGACTCTTGCTGTGTGGCTGAAGTAGCATCAATCTGCTTACTTTCAGGTTGGGTTGTCTGATTAGGTGGTTCCATTGTAACTTTCTTTTGTCTTTCCGGTGTTGTTTTAAGATCGGGCACTTGGCTTGCCTGTTTTAATGATGAAGT
Organism: Scophthalmus maximus; assembly: GCF_022379125.1. Taxonomy (NCBI): domain Eukaryota; kingdom Metazoa; phylum Chordata; class Actinopteri; order Pleuronectiformes; family Scophthalmidae; genus Scophthalmus; species Scophthalmus maximus. The sequence continues at coordinate 16,334,041 of NC_061521.1, read as the reverse complement.
AGGATCTTCAGGTTTGCCTGATTGCACTGACGGTGTGGACGGTTTTATCTGTGGTGAGACTGGTTCCGAGATCTCTTTCTTTTGTACAGCAGGGCCTGGACTGTCCTTCTTTTGAGGTGTAGTTGTTTTGGAGGAATCCTTCAACTGGACTGAAGCAGGTGAAGGAGTTTTGCCTGGTGAAGCTTGGGATTTCATTGTGGGAAGCCCAGGGGGCTCCGATGCTCCGACTGCTCTCTTCATCTGACAGTTAAGACATAGCCATTCTTTTACCTAAAATGCAATAAACAGCTGGTTATGTAATGCTTTGGAACCTGGAAAAATCATACAGCAATGAACAAATACAGAATATTTTTAAATGTGCAAATATAGTCTAAATGCATTAAATTTATATCGGAATAACCCCTTTTTTCCCACAGGATGTTAATGTTTACCCTCACTTACCTCTCCTACGGGCATGAGGTTGAATCCACATTGGTTACAGACATTGGACTTGCACTCAGTGCAGATGTTGTAGTTCGGAGGGTCCCTAGTGCTGATATTGAGCTCCGCATTACACAATGGACAGGTGGCCTGGCCTGCATTAGGGGGTGTTTGGGACACTGTTTCTGCCTTTGCTGACTTTGAGGAAGTTTTATCCTCTTGTTTCTTTTCCTGCTCTGGCTTCTGAGAAACAGTTTTGGCCTCTTTTGCTGGCGACATTTTGGGAGAAACTGCTGGTGTACTTTTTGGAGAAATCTTGGGAAAAGACAACTTGGGAGAGACTTGTGCTGGGGCAGACATCTTACGTGAGCCTGGTGGTGTGGTACGTGATTCTTCCTGAACAGCAGAGGATATCAAAGTGGAGGCTGAGCTGAAAATGGAGGAACCAAAGCCAAACATCTTCCCGGTCACGGACTCTGTCGTTTTTGAATTATCAGGGCCTGTTACAGGACCACTTGAACCAAATAGGTTTCCTGACATCTTCTGTGTATCTGAGGTAACCTTATTCTGTTTTAGTACAGGTTGACTTAAGTGATCAGTTGGTTTCTGAGAACCTGAAGTACCGAACATATCCAGATGACTTTTCTGGTCAGGGGTTGGTGTATAATTTGCTGGCCCTTTAGCAGCCTTAGCTGTCTGCGGTACTGCTGTTGTCTGTGTCTTCTGAGGAGGTGTGAAACCCCCCTTCTTTTGTACTATATTCTGTGTTGGAGTCTCTATCTTTTGAGGTACATCAGATTTGGATAATTCCTTCTTTGAAGATTCCTCTGGTATTTTCTGATTTATAGCAGATTTAGAAATTTTGTTTGCCGCACCAGGAGATTCCATAGGAGGTCCTGTGAGTTCAGATGCACTAAGAGCTCTCTGCATCTGACAATTCAGGCATAACCATTCTTTTACCTGCAACAAGAAAACACAACAAATTCAAATATAGAATATCTAAAACAACTGTAGGCTATCACTTTTTGACATCAAAATAGTTACTTTATGAGTTCATGATGTACATGTCTTGCTGTGTTTTATAATTCAGAGTTTTGTATTGTCATTTGATGTAAATTGCGTAATCCTTACTATTATTACCTCTGTGACATTTGGCATTGGATTAAATCCACATTGGTTACAAACAGTGTTGTTGCATTCAGTGCAGTTATTGTAGTTGGGAGGTTCCTTAGAGTCAAAGTTGAGTTCCACCTTACAGAGTGGACAGGTAGATTGCCCTGCTTTGGGAACAGCTGGGGCCGAGCCCTTTGAAGGCTCTGGAGGAGCTTTTTCTGCTTTAGCTTGTAAGGGAGAGGCCTTGGGCTGCTGGACCTGCTCAAATTTCTTCTCCTGTCCTTGTTTCTGAGAAAGAGTTGATTTGCTTGTAGTTGCAACAGGCATCTTGGGAGAAACTGGTGGTGTTGTTTTGGATTCATCTTGAACATCTGAGTTCATTAAAGTTGACGCGGAACTGAAGATGGAAGAACCAAAGCCAAACATTTTTCCACCGAGTGATTCATTGGGCTTTGATGCATCAGGTTGAGGTTTAGGACTACCAAATCCAAAGAACCCACCAGATTCCTCTTGTGTAGTTGATGCACTACAACTCTGCTTACGACCAGCTTGAATTGCTTGGTCTGATGGTTTCTGAAGACCTTTTTTCTGGCCGTCCTGGGGATTTTTCCAACCAGGAGCTGGGCTGACATGTTTCTGACTTTCTGGTCCTTTCACAACCTCAGCCTGGGCTCTCTGCTCAGCTGGTGTTGGTGGTTTTCTCTGAGGGGAGTCTGGTACAGAGATTTCCTTTATTTTAGATTCAGCAGATTTTGGAATATCTTTCTCTTGAAGTTTATCTACTTGGGAAATTTCCTTCTTTAGAGCATTGGCCGATGCAATAACTTTATTTGGTGAGGCCTGTGGTTTCATCGTGGGGGTTCCTGGAGGCTCTGATGCTCCTAGTGCTCTCTGCATCTGGCAGTTGAGACACAACCACTCGGTCACCTTTATAAGGCCAAATGAGAAACAAGAAAAAAAGAAAAACGATGATCAGTTATATCTTGATTATTCTTAAAAGTATTAATTAAAATACATCAAGCAAATATTAGAGTTAAAGTTACTTCAGTTACTTTTGTAATATACAGTATTCAGGAACAAAATTAATTATCAAATGAAATGAAGTTATTATCTTACCTCCTTAACATTTGGCATTGGATTGAATCCACATTGGTTACAGACAGTCTTTTTGCACACTGTGCAGGTGTTAAAGTTGGGAGGATCTTTACAGCCCACATTGAGTTCCAGTTTACAGAGAGGACATATAGAGTGGCCTGCTTTGGAAGTTACTGGGGAAGCTGAATCTTGCTTTGGTAGAGGATTGCCTTGTATTGGCTGTACTGTTGGAGGAATCTTGGCCTTCTGGGGTTCCTCTGGTTTTCTTTGTTGTTGTGGTTTCTTGGGGGATTCCTTTGCAGCAGCCATTTTGGGAGAAACTGGTGGTGTAGTTTGAGCTGAGGAAATCAGAGTTGATGCAGAGCTGAAGATGGAGGAGCCGAAGCCGAACATCTTCCCACTCACTGACTCTGAAGGCTTTGCAGCATCTGATTGAATTTTAGAACCCCCAAAACTAAAGAAGCTTCCTGAATCTTGTTGTTTAACTTGGCTCTTCTGGTCTGGTTGTTTCTGAGGACCAGTTTTCCGGCTCTCCTGAGGTGTTTTCTGACCAGTAGCTGGGTTGGCCTCTTTATGACTGACTTTAGCAACTTCAGCCTTGGCTGGTTGTGCTGCTGGTGTTAACCCTTTTCTCTCTGGAAAGCCTGGTGCAAAAGTATTTTGTAGTGTTGTCTGTGCGGTGGTGGTACTTTTTAAAGATGAACTGACCAAAGATCGGTCATTCTGAGGTTCACTTGATCCAGTGGCTCGTTTAACTTGGCAGTTTAGACAAAGCCACTGCTTTCCCTTAAAAACACAATAAAAAAAAAACTTATTAAACATGCGCATGGTTTAATAACCCTATAAATAATCCTAAAAAGCTTTAAATTTTGCAGACATAGAAACCTGGGCTTTTACAGTGTCTATTATAGTTGAGGTGCCCTATTCTTTGAACAGAAAAAATGCAATTCAATGCAATAGTGCCTCATGCATATGGAAGACAGTTAGTTCACTCTGTAAATAGTATTGTATTGGGGTTGATGTGGCATAAGTAATCTTGACAAGCTGTATGAAGACACCACAAAACCAAAGACACAACCTAACCCAGTCCTTGTTTGTGTTTTTGTGTGAATATATGTTAATACATGATTATATGAGAAATTGACACCACAGTAAGTGTATGAAAAACAAAACACTCTCCCACTGCCACTTACATACAAGTTATAAAAAACAAGTGACAGTAATGACAATGTTCAAACTATTTTCGTTAAAACATCCACTTCCAAAGAGAGCTTGAAAATGCAAAAAAGGATCTTACTATGTTGATCTTGGTTCACCACTGTCTTAGCCATTAGTTTCAACAATATCACAAGATCAAGTAGCCTTGAACTGTCCTTGGCAAAGTAGTCTACTAATTGTAGTAACTAAGTGTGCATTGAATTACAGAGTCAAGTGTCAAGTCCTTTGTGCTTCGGATAACGTGAAGATGCCATGTCCATTTAGCCTGCATGTGGTATTCCCTACAAAATAATCCCAAATGAAGTGTTTGTATTTTCTGTATGTGGTGTGTGTTTTTCATAACACGTTTAAAGCAGGTTTCTTTGACTAAACTCCTACAATGGTAATTAACAATGTGTACATTTAGCAAATAAGCTAATCAGTTTTCAAAGCATAAATTCTCTTTAAATTCTATGTAACTATGCAATCTGTAAGTCATAGTGCTTTTACTTTTATGACAAAAGGGAAAGTCAGTGACGCCAGAGCTGGGCAGAGATTTGCCTAGATCCTTAGTTCATTAGTCCTCCCCAGGACTAAGCTCAGCACCATGGGTCTACTACTGAGGGTTTTCAAAAAGGTCTTAAAACATTTCTTTTTGACAGAACCCATGACTTTTGATTAACCTTACTGACTGCTGTTTTTATACACATATTTTTATGATGTTAGCTTTTAATCTTTTTTTTATGCTTTTACCTTGTAACACTTTGAGATTTGTTTCTAATGTAAAGTGCATTACAAATAAATGTATAGTTATTATAATCATTTCAATTCTTCTTATTATTCATTCATTCATTCAATCAATACATATTACATGACTTACCTCTTTTACATTTGGCATGGGGTTAAATCCACACTGGTTGCAGACAGTGCTTTTGCATCCAGTGCAGGTGTTGTAGTTGGGTAGATCCTTTGAGTCCAAGTTGAGCACAACCTTACAGAGTGGACAGGTGGACTGGCCTGCTCTAGGAGGATTGTGGGAAGCCTTCGTAGTCTCAGGTGGAGCTTTTTCCACTTTGGCCTGTCCTGCTAAAGCCTTTGCTTGCTGGGGTGGCTCTTGTTTCCTGTTTTGGTCTGAAGTGGGTTTTGTTTCCTTTGTAGACTGGATTTTGGGAGAAAATGGTGGTGTAGTCTTGGGCTCATCTTGAACAGCTGAGGCTATCAAAGTAGATGCAGAACTGAAAATAGAGGAACCAAAACCAAACATCTTCCCAGTCACTGACTCTTGAGACTTTGCAGATCCTGACTCCTGCTGGGGAGCTGGGGTGGCGCTGCTTTGCTTGCGTGCGGTTTGACTAGCCTGGTCTGGTTTTTGAGACCCTGATGCTCCCTGGGTCTCAGGCGTCATTTTCTGAACAGATGCTGAGCTGGCCTGTTTTTGACTTTCTGGTCTTTTAGCTGCTTCAGTCTTCGCCGACACGTTTGCCATGGTAGACTGCTTTTTCTGCGGTGAACCTGGTGCAGACATGTCTGTTTTGACAGGTGCTGCAGGAGATGACATTTGGTTCTGAGAAGAAACTTTGCTGGGTGTTTGCTTTTTCATGGGATGTCCCAGTGGTTCAGAAGTTCCTTGAGCTCTCTGTATCTGGCAGGTAAGACAAAGCCACTCACCACCCTATAAAGAAGAGAAAAAATGAAATGTGTAAAAGGTTACAAGAAAATTATATATACAGTCCTTAAAAACAGTTAAATAACAAAACAAATTGTTATCTGTTATAACAAATACCAATTTTAATCGTATGTATTTTAAGAAAATCTAACAGGGGTGTTGAAAAATGTGCATAATATCTAATGTTATAATGGCAAATACTGTAGGAATGGTGCCAAGTCTAACAGTAAATCTAAATCCTATACTACATAGGTAGTAAAGCTTCCCATTGAGTTAAATGTCACCAATTAAGACTAAACTGAATTGCAATAAAATTTCACATAAAAATTGGAAGCAAAAAATATCTACTGTAATATATACCTCACGGACATAAAATGCAATCTTATTCAGTTTCAGCAAAGTATAGTCTTAAAGGGAATAAAACAAAAGCAACTTAGTAAGCCACTACTTACATCAGAGTCTGGAGGGCTGAAGCCACACAAGCTACACACTTCCATTTTACACTGTGTACAGGTTTTATGGTTAGATGGTTCCTTGGTATGCATATTTAGTTCTGTTGTGTTACACACTGGGCAAAGACACATAGCGACTGCTTTTGAATGAGATCCGGCTTTGGTTGTTGCGGGTGATGAAGACCCTGCCCGGGACTGGCCAGGTGCATTAGGTCCGTTAGGGCCTTGTTGCTGTGGCCCAGGGTTTCCAGACGACTGCTGTTGGGCTGTTGTCCTGTGGCCTTGCTGCTGTTGCCCCACCTTCGATGTGCCCTGTTGTTGCTGTGCAACTTTAGGGGAACCCTGTTGTTGCTGTGGAAGTTTAGGTGAGCCCTGTTGTTGTTTTCCAGTTTTAGGTGACACCTGCTGTGGCTGTCCTACTTTAGGTTGCACTTGCTGTGAGCCAGGTTTTTGTGGCCCAACCTTTGTGGACCCATGCACCCCAGTCTTTGCAGGTTCTTGCTGCTGTGTACCAGTCCTAGCAGGCCCTTGTTGTTGGATCCCTGTCTTCAGTGGAACCTGATGTTGAGATGATGCCTTTGGAGATTCTGGTTGTGCTCCATTCTTCGACAGAATCTGTTGCTGAGCTCCAGGCTTAGGTGAACCTTGCTGCAGTGGGCCCTTAGGTAGATTTTTTTGGGGCTCTCCTTTAATCTGGCCTCCAGGCGGCCCCCCTGCCTTTGGAGCAGCTTGTTGTCCACCAGACTTGTTCAGGAGCCCAGCCTGTCCACTTCCATGCAGCTGAGGCGACCCTTGTTTATGAGGTGGCTGACTCTTTTGCATAGGGGGCCCCTGGCCTGAACTTCGGGGTCCCTGCTGCTGTTGAGGAGCTTTGCCTGGGCCTGCTCCTGGCTGCTGTTCTCCAGAAGGGTTCAACCCCTGCTGGGGAGATACTTTCTGATTTTTATTACCATCCCCATCATCTCCAAATAAGCCAAACTTATTTACAGCAGAGGACACAGCATTGAGGGGGTTGGCCCCGCTGAGGAACTTTGAAGAAAACATAGTGGGGTCTTCCTCCTCCTCCTCCTCCTCTTCCTCCTCCTCACTGGAGCTGGACTCTAGAGGACTGTCAGAGTCAGAGCAGGAGCTGTCTCCTCTCTGTCCTGGTTGTCCCACAGATGCCTGAGGGGGGGCTGGGACCGGGACTGGGGCTGTTGAGAGGGCATCTACAGCCCCTGTGATGCTACTGCTGCTGCTGCTGCTGCTGCTGCTGCTGCTGCTGCTGCTCCCTGGGCTCTCCTCTGGCTCTGCATCTACACCAGACTTCCTAAATGCAGGTGAAACAGAGAAAGAGAGTGTGTGTGAAATGACAACAAACAAGCAAAAAGATTGTGATCATTTGTGAGCCACATTTACAGTACTGTTTGAGCCAATATACTGTCTCCCAAAATTAAATGCAGGACAAAAAACACAAAATATGTATCCACTTATTCACTGACTAATGTAAGTTTTGATAATATCTGTCCATATAAAGACCGACAGTAATCAACTTCGGAGAGCATCAATATGTTGCATAATGCCACGCTGTTAATTCTCACCTCTATTTGAATCCCTAAAGAGCATACTTAACAATAGAGGGACATTGTCATTCGAATGCACCGTCAGTGTAAAGAAACTGCGCCTGTGGCTCGCCACCGTGCCTGGTAAATAAGATTTACTCTCCTTATCATCCCCATTTGCATAGCAATCGTCGCCTCTGTACAGAGAAAAGCCATCAATGATTCAGCCCCACTCCGATCCACTCCGCTCCAGCTGTTGCTTTCAGGACCATGGACAGGGTCAGAGCCGCTCTGTCGGTCACCGCCAACACAACCCTCGGTCCCTTACTACACAGATCAATGTGCCACACACGAGGCTGATGATACCGCTTCCGATAGGCCGGCTGTACAAACCTAATTCGAAAGGCGATTCGAGGTGGAATCGCAGGTTCGAATTGCTCTTCCACTGTGACAGGACTATGGCAATCCTTTGGCTCATCACACACTGTGGGTCGTCCCCCCGCCCCCACACCCCCCCCCCGCATCCATCACTTAAATGTTAGCGAGTGTCAAGGAGCGCTATATTTCATGCACGACATGTTTTACAGCAGCACGAAGGCGAGCAAACACAGGGAATGGAAATAGAGCGCGCGCGCTCTCTGGAGAAACCGCAGGCACATCCGGGTATAGGGCCCATCGAATAACGCATGGGAAGTGAATAAGGGCTCCTGACAACTTTCCTACACAAAAGCAGCATCAAGGGCAGGACGGGTCTGTTGTGAGAATTGTATCCCCCTTTTTTTTTTCTTCTTCTTCTTCTCCTCCCTAGCCTATATCGCCTCCTGACCAACAGCTGGAATGGACGTCTGCAGCCCACAGGCATCACTCCTTCGGTCGTCGGCGAACGAGCGCGTCGGATGCGTCCACGGCGCTTCGTCGTGATGGTAAAAGCAGCACGCGTGACGCTCGACACCTCTGAACCCGGCGGCGTCAGTCCGCAGAGTGCAGGAGGTGGTGACGGCGAACACACAATCGCGCGTCTGTGTGTCCTTGACCGGAACAGTAAGTTCACAGTCCCGACTTATTCCGAAACCGGCCGAAATCAACGAGGAAACCAAAATAATTTCGGGAAATGCCATCGATTACCCCCCCCCCCCCATACAACCCCCTCCTCCGCTCATCTCCTCCCATCCTGCAGCCGAGCATCCTTCCCCCTCTGCGGTCACAATGTCAAACGCCGACGCGCGGTTATTCCGCTGCCACCGAGGGGAACGTGTACCTTGGTCAGCGGCGGATCGGCCTCCCCATCCTCGGCAAAGGAAAAAAAACACCACCTCCTCGGATGTCTGCTGTTCGTGCCTGTGCGATCGCCTGAGGATGGAGGGCACAAGGCGGCGGATAAGAGAGCGATCAGCATCCACTCCGCCTCCGACTGCAGTGCGCATGCGCCGCCGCTGACAGGTGATCACAATATATATCACGCACGGAAATTGAAATTAAAGGGGACGGGGCGATTTGTTTCCCCGGGAGTCACGAGTCGTCAGCGGCGAATAATTTGCGTTTTACTCACATGGATTTAACATTTTCTCCCGCTATGTTGACATATTTGAAATGTCAATGTGGCGATCATGAGCAGTAAGGCTACAGAGGAATCATGTGTTGGTCCTCCCAGTGTGCTGAGCCATTTATTTGAAGATTGTTTGGTATTATACATGATCAAACAATCAATATATCATCACTACTCCAATCAATTCTGTCTTAAATTTGTTAAACAACATCCATCCTTTAGGTCTGTCCAGGTACTTGCACAGGTACACAACTGATTATTAGCAGCAGAGCTCAGGTTTATCATTAAAATGACCTTTTCATTTCTCTTTGTCTAATTATAGCAAACCAAATTAATCCATCCATTCAGACTCGACTCCAGATCTGCCACGGGATGCACACTATGCCGAATATAATCCGCATTGCTATTGATGATATTTCATGCGCAAACTCATCTTGGACCCCGATGCTTCCACTGTGCATACACCGTCTAGACGTTTCCTCTTGGGCCGGACTTAAAAGTTGCTGGTGCTCTTTGCGTTTTAGTTTGCAGAATAGCTAATGGAGATGCACGTAACAGGAAGTGAACACCCACAGGCACAAAGCACCTCTTGAGCCTGAGTAACCTGTCTTTCCTTTTGGCTCCGGACTTCTTACTCTGGCATTAGTCCCTCAAGAGATTCTCGACAGAACAGATGTGATGCGAAGAGACAATCTGGGCACTCTTATCCCCTGTCGCTGTCAGAGTGATAAAAAACATGTCGTTGTTTAGTTTGGGTTTTTTTTCTCTCCTTCCAGCTCAGGCCAGATGAATGGACATGCCGAGGCCTCTGTTTAACTATAACGGATGATCTTTCAGAAGCACTAATATCTCCATACAACTCTTTAATTTTTAAAATTATATATATATAAAAAAAACTCATACAATGTTAATGGCACAGTTTATACTTAAGGCATTAAAAATAAAGCATTTGCTTTTGACACTGATTTGGTGTATAAATTATAATCTGAGGTTTAGCAAACTTGATTTGAGAGCAACAGGAGCTTGCGTCACTGAAATGAGAAAAACAAGTTCTCACCCTTATAGATCTCCCTTCTGCCAGAAAGAAAGACAATTCACTTAGCTGTGATTTTTTGAGTCATTTACCACACTCACATGCAATTTCCACACAAAAACAGCAGATAAACTGCTATTCAGTAAGTGGCTGGGAGATGTGTGGGAAGGATGGAGAGCAAGTGGTGTGTGGGGGTGTGGAAGAGTTACGTCATGTTTGATGTGTGAGCGGCAGAATAGCTATGGTCTCGGTTTGGAAAGCAACAGATTTGGCTTGCAGACACACACACACACACACACACACACACACACACACACACACACACACACACACACACATACAGACTAACAGGAAACATTCATCAGCACAATCTCCATCTGGGGATATGGGCTGTAGGTTTGCTCTGGGCTCTTACATGGGCAGGAAATCCTCTGAGTAGTGTTTGACTGCTGATATCTACCTCTTCCCCATGAAACAATCTTTTGGGCAGACGTAACAAAGGATGAGCCTCTTCCTGTTTTTGTGTAGTATCAGAATAGAACTTGTCAATGTGGGCTAATGTCCTTAAATGTCATATTACGTGGTGTGAGATGTAACTGTGTTTCGCCCAAGCCCCGGACCGCTGCATATTTTGAGAGGGAACGCATGACTTTTGCTTCTTTGGCTTGTCTTTTTTAAAGCACATGACGGTGATGATCCGAGTTTATCATCGACGTTTTTGATGTTAAACTGTTTTCATCCTGCTCCACAAGTGAGTCGTGTTTGTCAGTCGGCACTGTTATGTAAGACTGTAAGAATGCAGGCAATCACCAGATGCAGCGCCATCATGTTCTTTTCTTTTGATCTCTCTCCGCTTGTCAGTTTAAATGCAATAACGACAATATCCACTGCGACCAACCTTTTTTCTCCCACGCACTCTCTGATAACGCCAGACCAGACTCAAATCCTGCTGCAGTCACACAGCTGATGCATCACAGAGTTTAACAGCAGCACGCACTCGTATAGATGCGGACCCCAAAGTGATTGTGTGTTCTTGTTCGTGCTGAATTCAAGGTGTGGGCAATCATTTGGAAATCTTGAATACTTGAAAAACTAATAATGTTACTGATACTGTTTCGCTAATCTGCTATCTGCTTCATTACATGCATAGTGAGTAAATTATGATACAGGGCCGAGATGCAATACCTCTCAAAAGCCTTCTTCTAATACCAGATAGTCCATTTGAACAGATTCCTGAAGACACAGGACCTCACACACAGAATAGAAAAAGAGATGAATAGCATCATCCCTCTCTCGCTCTTCTTTGTGGTGTGATTTAACAGTGCGAATTGAGAGACAAAGCCCAAGTTACTTGACCAGAGCTTGTGTTTGTCCACATTCCCCCTTAAATTGAAATCATTTATCTGGTTAAGTTATACGTTCTTGGAGAAAATCCTCTAGAAATGTAGCATTTGCAGCTTCAATTTGATATAGTGGCTGAACATTAATGGTGAATAGTATTACCAAAGAGTGTTCTGTTACCTGTTGCATAGCAGGCCCCAAAGTTTGTGTGCTTCCTGTGCACATTTGAATGTGTGCTAATGTGCAGGTTAAACTGAGGGCCGATCTGCATGGAGAGAAACCTATCAGTTCAAATTTTGGAGGGCTGAAGTCTTTAGGGAGAGAGGTGGAATACTGTACATCACCAGTTTACTGCAGCAGAGCACATTCTGGCAAATACCTGTGGGGCTTTTAGTAGATGAGTTTGACGTGCAGCTAACATCTATTGACACCCTCCTCACTAAGATGATATAGTGCCAACCATCTAGCCACCTTGCTGCCCTGGGACAAACCCAGATCACATCGATGCTGACAATTTGTGCACATAGCGCTGATCTCCATTTTTCAAGCATTGACATAGACAGGAGGGCACGGCCCGTCTGACAGCTCACCTGACACCTCTGTGGTTCTCTTTCCTGCAGCACTGTCTCTTCTGCTCACTCAGCCACACGCCATTAGAAAGACATCACATTTATCCCCATCAGTATTCTTCTCTGCAAAGCTCTCTCTCTCTCTCTCTCTCTCTCTCTCTCTCTTTCTATCTGGCTCCCTCATATACAAACACACTCAAACAAACAGAGCTCAGAAGCACTACTTATCTCACTCTCATTTTAATTAAGCCGACACACTGGAGCATAATGCTGCCTCGCAGTTTCTAACTCCCACAGCTATAATTCTCATGGTTGAGGCTGCAATTTCCACAACAGCCACTGCCAAACAGGCACTTCCAATTACCCTCTTTCAAAACCCTTTCTGGTAAAGGAACTTGTTCAAAAACACACACCTCTGACGCTGACCCTTGAGGAAGGCAAAGCAGTTTTTCCCCGGCATGGTTTTCTCTGGAGTGGAGCCGGAGCAGTGTTGTGCCGTCGCCTGCATGGAGGTGTTGTGCGGTTCTCTCTAGGTCTCTAGGTCTCTGTGCCTGTGGGTTTGGCAGGGTCACCGTGTAATCTATACAGTAACCTGATCACACATACTTTGCCAGTGTCATTAAATTTACATATCTTCCCAGAGGAGGGGAAAATATGGACTCAGGACACTACTCTCTAGTGTAGATGATACGAAAGGACCAGTGGAATGCACCAAAACGACAAGTAGGATCAAATTTAAGAGGTATATTTTGTGTCATATTATTCACCATGTTGTCCATCATATTAATTTCCTATAAATATTCATATTACATGGGGTCATTGTCTGAGAGATTGGCAAGTAAGATGGACAGGAAAAATGAAGGTGGTCAGTATTCATCTTGGGGCTTTTTTTCTTCTTGAACACCTGGTTATTCATGGGAAGATTCTAGCCGGTACCTTGTCACACATTATAAACGTTCCAACAATGTAGTTGACTGATAAGTTGATTGTATTAGTATGCGCATGTTAAGCAGGTAGAGTTACCAGGCCTTGGCAGTCTGCGGTGTGTCACTAGGGAGCATGATTTGTGCATTGCCTTCTCCCTTTCCCACTCAGCGTCGTGCGAGGCCACTGCACAAGTCTCTGAAGCCACCCAGTCTTTTCTTTCTTTTTTTTCTGACGAGTGACCGCTGCTATCCGCCATACTAAAAATACTCTTAAAGAAACAGAGTCCACCAGGCATGAGTGCGCCTAATCGCCCCTTCCCTTATTCTTATTTTGCTTTTCTCTACCAGCCCCTCCCCCAGCTGCCATGTCGTGGGAGAATTCTATGGATAATACAGCTCACGCCCCCAAATCCTACAAATCAGTGAGCAGGAAATCACTGCTGATCAGAGTCAGACTGGCAAAGGAGAGAGGGATGGGGAGCATGAAAATGTGAGAAGACTGAATAAAAATAAATGCAATCCAGTGGAAATGAGGACACTTGATTGGTCAAAATAGTTAATATAGGACAAATAAGTCACTGGCAGATATGAGGATGAGGAGGGATGAGGGGAAAAGCAGTCTCAATAATGCTTTAAATAAAAAAAAATGGATAGTTAACAGCAGAGCTGCAGCTGCATTCATTCTGATGTAGTGATGTCCTTTACTGGAAGTGGCAAATGTCATGAGTTAGGACTTCTCACCGTTACTGCATCTCATTCTGTCTTTTATCCGGCACACTGTATGATGTTGCCATTAGCAGTCTCGAGTATTACATAATAAAACTATAATGTTGACTGGTATGCAATCCCAGGTATATTGCAGATGTATTTCATAATGTTTGCAGAGGTGCTGCATGTGATGAGGTCTAGACAGCGTGCTGTATATAATTGAAGAGGTGTAAACGAAGATGGGGGTTTTGGACTACCTGAGATCTCCATCTTCACCAGGGTACAGTGTCAGAGGCAAACTTTGTTCACTCAGGTCCTGTAAGCAAAGTAAATAATTAATTTTTAAATGAATCCAAACACATTTAATAGCATTTTTACTAAACGTTTACAGAAATTCACTTTTCAGTTATTCAAATGATATGATTTGATAATCAATTCATTTAGGCTATCCATCATATCTGAAAGTGTTCATACCACTCAAGTCTATTTACTGTTTGGGATTTATACATCACATATACCATTTTCATGTTAACTATAGTGTTTCAGATTTTTTGATTAATGTTTACCACTTTAGTGCTGGTTTACATTAATAACACTGCAGCGTTTAAAACAACTTGCAGAGGCCTGAAACTGGCTCCAATCAAAAATAATCATCACATCCAATTGGTTTGTTGTCAGAGATGTGTTATCGCCTCCATGCCAAATTATGCTAATACAGTTATAAGTGCACCATAATTTGAAACGTCTGCACTCCAGTACCACACAACAGGGGAAAAAAGTGAAATAAATCAAGCCTCTTAAAAGGTTTGTAATAAATATGCTAAAACACTCGAAAATGCCGGTATGGACGTACTGGTGAAAAATGTGTAGCTGCTCAATTCCGAGACATCTTTGTTTATGACTTTTAATCCGCTCTAACAACTTGAAAGCTACAATTGCAAAAGTGAAGATGAAGCTTCTCATGTGCGCGTGTCCCAACGGTTTCAAGAGTTGAGTTCAAGAGATGAGTTCAAGACCATGTAGAATAAGACTCATCCCTTTCTGGTGTGCTTTTCAACAGGGAGTTAATGCAGTATGCTCTAATATCCCCTTCACTGTCACCAGCTTGGCGTACGACTGTGGAACAGCAGAGTAAGTGTACCACCCGGTGTGTGTGTGTGTGTGTGTGTGTGTTCCTTTTTGTGTGTCTGCATATGTGTGTGTCTGTGTGTGTTCTTGTGTGCGATTGAGTATGCACACTGTACTCAACCTGCCTGGGGAGAGGATCCATTCTCTCATCAAATATTCACCAGCAACCACAGGCCCCAGCTGCCTGCTGCTATAATGCATGCATACACACACACACACACACACACACACACACACACACACACACACACACACACACACACACACACACACACACACACACACACACACACACAGCAGGGTTATTGGTGCCTGGGTTGCTAAATTATGATTCTGGTGTTGATCAAGTCAAACACACGTGCTTTGCTCATGCACTTCCAGAGTATCATGCAGTTGTTTGTGTGATATCCGACTCTAACATGCATGCCATAATCTCTTCACCAACAGCTATAATACATTAATGCTCAAATGTGGGATTAAATAACTCAAAGCTGACCAGTCAGTCAAAATAACAGTATTGATCAATACTATTTTAAAAATCCAATGCTGATGTAAATGCAGAAGGAGTTTAACACACAGACCTATAGATGATAAAGAATTAATGCACATGCTTTTTGTCTGTTTCTGCCTTCACTCATTCTTATTTATTTCCAGTGTTGGCATTTATTCAGAACAGTGACACGATCCACTCACATCTACAGTAATGCATGCACTCATAAATGCCAGTGCCTTTGAGAATAAATGTACTTGACTTGAAACTGAAATGACAAAAATGTAAACCTATGAATAATGAATAACAAAAACTCCATAATCAAAATGAAAACTTGGGCCTGAAGTGTAATGTTAGAACAGATGCACAGGTAGCCTGAAATGCTAGAGGCATATCACTCAAAAACAGAAACATCAATAACACATTGTATTTGTAACAAACAGGATGTTAAACAATCATACCCCTTGTTGCGTTGCATCAGGGCAGGTGAAGCAGACAACTGCCTTGGGCCCCGAGCTAAGAGTGGGAACAGTTTTCAGTTTTGTTCGTCAGGGCCTCCCAGGTTCCTTTTGCCCAGGCGCCCCAAAGTCTCTTAAAAAGCCCCTGCAGACATGCCTAAGTGCACCAGTCAAAGATTAGGTTTTAACTTGAAACTTGTTACGATTCCCTTTCATTAATTTAAAACAGACAAATGCCAGAGGTCAGAAGTTTCCTCCCTCACACATGCTGAGCCATAATTTTGTAGGCGGCCACAGACAAAGATACACATCTGCTACCTTTGAAAAATTCATCTCATAGCTGACTTGTTTCGTGTTATCACGAAATGCTTGCATCTCCAACTGGTGCTGTAAATTTAGCTGCTTTGGATTAGAGACAGAAAAACGACAACAAATATTAATGCATACAAGTATGAGCTATTTCAAAGGATATTATTTTCAAATATGATTTTTTTATGCACTGTAAAGGCAAATTTATTAAATCTGTTTTTCTTTGATGGACACCCACACCTACTGCAGGTGTCCATGTGGCAAGAGCTGCAGGGTGGCCTAGTAGAATTTGAGTTAGTCAGGGCTGGATTACATGTAAGACTTAATCTATTTTAATAATTAACAAAGTATTAGTGTCCTTCAAGTCACTCTGAAGGGTGTTTCTGAAAATGTCATACAGGGTGAACAATCTGCTTAATGCCTTTAATTAGATCACTCATATTAACTAAATCCTCACCTTTCCTGTGGAAGAAATTTGCAGTTGCTACATCTGTTGGTACCACACAGCCTCAAGCAGCTTCTATTAACGCAGCTTTGAGTCTGGAGCCCCTGCGTGATTCAGCATTAGATAAAATGTTGTCCTTGGCTTTGTGTTCCTCATCTCTTATCTCTATACAGTGGGGGAAGGCTATACATG
Organism: Scophthalmus maximus; assembly: GCF_022379125.1. Classification (NCBI taxonomy): domain Eukaryota; kingdom Metazoa; phylum Chordata; class Actinopteri; order Pleuronectiformes; family Scophthalmidae; genus Scophthalmus; species Scophthalmus maximus. Next base: position 16,317,412 of record NC_061521.1, on the reverse strand, counting down.
TTGTTGTCTTGATCAAATATTACTGTTAAATACAATTTTTATTTTTGTGCTGATAATTTATATGTTCTTACTCTATCAAATATAAAAGGCCTTGGATTGAATATGTAAAATTTTTTTTTCATCTATAAAAATCACTTAGCTCCAGCAATGCGTTTGGTATAAATTAATCCGTATACTACACTGCTCACCTGGCAGTAGAGCCAGCACTGAGTTCATATTTCATTCTGCTGTATTTATTGTGAAGCTTTTGTAAAAGTGATCCTCGAGTGAAACCACGCTATTGTAATACAGCTATTTGTGTGTAATGCTACACTTAATGATTTCTGCGTCTCTTGCTGGTTTCCCCGGGCATGAAGAGAGCCAGTACTGCATGGCATGTGTTGCTTGAATGTGCAGGATGTTTGTTGTTTAACAGCCTTGGCCAGCTGTTGGGGCTGCCGCGGTGCAAAGGTCGGAGTGACGTAACGAGGAAGATGCAGGGATAAAGAAAGGGATTAGAGGAGAGCACAGCCCCCGCGGGGACACAAACGTAGTGATTACACCCAGATTAATGACACAGCACTCACCGCGTCACTCACATGCTCACACACCCATGGCACGTGCATTACTTTTGCTGAACATAATGTGCTTTTGCAATTGCGGAGATGGGTTCACTTTTAGATTTTCTGTTTCTATACACACTTCAAAAATGAAAATGCATGACACTGTACCATCTGTATTTTTAGCTGTGCTAAACAGCATTACTCATTTATACCTGTCTGACATGCTCACTTTCCCCATATTTCAGGGCATCGTCGACTTTGACTTTCATCAGGTGCCTGTCCCACTTTTCCTGGGAGACGTTTCCAGTTTATGCAGCAAAATAATTCAAAGACTCGACTGTCCCGGAGGAGACAGAACCCCAAGGTGAGGAGACCACAGAGCTTCGCATCACACACCTATATTCATTCCTTTTTCGCTTCACGTCACACTTTCTCCCCCTCACCGACTCGCTCTGCCTCCTCTGCTTTCCCTTGGCTATCAGTTGTAGGAAAAAGCCAAATGATTTACGCCCCCTATCTTTCTCCCTGTCCTTTCCAAGCCTCCTGTGTGTTGTGAGGTATAGGCTGTGGGAAACGTCACAGGATTATGGGTAGTAGGCATCTTTTATGCAGGGATCATGGAGAGGCACACATACACACACACGCACGCACACACACACACACACACACACACACACACACACACACACACACACACACACACACACACACACACAGCATATAGAATCATGTTGTTTGGATTATTTTATGCTTTTTCAAGCCATGCATAGTAGCAGTGCAAAGATGATGAACATTAACAGAAGAATAAATAGACACATGCACAAAATGACATTTTGCAGGCTTCAGTCCAACCTCTTCTGTTGCTGGTTATTTAATATGCTGACTGCTGAGGGTGAATACTGTAGCAGAGGGACAGCTGTGTCAGCAAGATAACATGTAATGCATGTTAACACACTGCTTGTGTGAACAGTTTATTGATGTCTGTATCATTTCGGGTCCCTTTATTTATTCGGGGGGTTTATCTCCATCTGTGTATGTAGTCATCGTGTTTATTAGTGACAAATATCCTCTTTATTTCAAAACTGGACCCGTTTTTGTCCTAACCTGCGGGGCAACTTACCGCCTGTGCCACGGCTGATAATAAATCCCCCTCTGCTTATCGGTTCAGTTATTGCTGTAGAGAGGATTGTGTTTGATGTTTAACCTTTACCTGTCCCACCTATGTGTAGAGAGCATCTAAAGATAAAAACAAGGCCTTAATCTGTCTGAACACTTCAGCAAATTCCAAATATGATTAAAAAAAAACCTAACTGATTTGCGAAAATTCATCAAAGTGAATGCTAAGAAAATATTGAAAGTACGGTGGTGCAACTGAATGCTGTAATGAGCACTTAAATGGAGGCTGAGGAATTGAATCAAGAATATATAATAATCTATTTCTCAGATAGATTATTATTCTTCAATCAGTAGCTTACAAGTCAGGATGACAGAAAAGAAGAAGGAGTTTATACAGTGAATATAAAGTCAACGGTAGGAAAGCGAGAGATATTTTGCCACGGGGGCGCGTATGAAGTTACCTTTGCATTTCACTGATAACACAAAAACGCAGAGAGAGACAGAGAGAGATATTGGTCCATACCTAATGGGCTTTCATCCTTCATTACATAGACTTAGCCATAGAATACGTGTAAGTCATGAACAAAATGTACACATACACACATACAAAATGCGCAAACTTTCCTGTGTTACACTCCATAGAGGCTCGTGTACTGTTTGTCCTCTATTGTTCATTTCCCTCTGCCTCTCTCCATTGCTCCCTGGCATTTTCACTTGCTGTAATAAAGCGCCCTGGTGCATTGGCTCCTGATAGCGACAGCGCGGCGGGGGGACAACAAAGACGGCAGAGCAAAGGGATAGGGTGCAAATAGAGGTAAAGGACATGCACTGTCAAGTTCTCACAATTACAGAAGCATGTACAGCAGGGTGTTTACCAAAGTTGCCTTTGGCCTCTTGATCCCTTTGTAGATGGAGTTGTAATGGAGTTGTAACATTTCATCACATCATATTGTCCTCCACTTTGAGATGTAAGAGCTTTTGAAGAAAGGTGATGCAGCCGCAGAATCAATCTCCATTTCTGAATGTGTTCCCAAAGCTTCTTAGATCTGTGGGGTCAGAAACTCCATCCAGCAGCTAAATGCTATCGCAGCTTCAGTCCCAGAGAAGAAAACACATTTGAGCTGAACTAAGAGGACCAGTATTATACTGTACATTAGAGTGTGCCATACTGGTGTCTGCAGGGACCATTGGCTAGAAGGTCCCAGGAGCCAGAGTTACAGTGTTTAAACTCGACTGAGAGGGAGAGGGAGCTTTGATGAGGAGGGAGCTGAACTGGTTCAGAGCCTGTTGCTATGGTAGCCATGTGGAATAAATCAGCAGCCTGAATTCCATTCTCAAATGCCTTTAGCACCCCACTGACTCAGGTAGACGTAGACAGAATTAGAATGAGTATGGTGTCCAAGTGGGCAGCTCACTGTGAGAAAAAAAAAAATCTGGTTGTTTTAGATGCTGTATCTCACCCTCGAGACAATATTGATAATAGTGTAAACAAGGTACCCTTAACATTTGTATAAACATTGAATAAATGTTGAGTATATTTTCCCATCATTAATGGATAAACCACAGAGATGACACCAGGGAAAGATAGTCCATCTTTTTTTAATGTCATGTAGTCGTAAGGGGAATTGCAGACACAAATCTTTTGACTTGTACAATATTCAAGAACGATGAGGGACGATATGACACAAACACAGAGAAAAAACGAAGCAGTTGTTTCATACCACTCAATGAATACAGTAAAGAGGGTCAAAAACATAAAGTGACAATATTAACAGTTAAATAAGGCACAACATAACAAAAGATGCAATCCTCCAGATAATTATTAGCATGACCATTTCAACTGATTTCACTGCGGCATCAGATTTGTTTGATGTTGCTGTCATCGCAACATTAAATGAATGTCGACGAGGCTCGTGAGTTCATGAGAGTCATCAATTTTGCTAATAACGTGCTTGGGTGGTCACCCTACCATCGATTTGTCCTTTTTCCTCTGAGAGAAATGTGGCGTTCCACATTGCTGTTTGTGGCGGTCCTATAAATCCCATCTGCAACATTGATATAATAAAACAAAAGGGGGTGAGGGAGGAAAAGAGACAGAGAAAGAGAGAAGGGGAGAGAGGAGGGGACAGGCAGAGTGGAAAGATTACTTTTTACCAGATGTGCACAAAAAAACCCAACCTGATTTTTAGATAAATACAATAGACAATAAACAAAGTATTGTCGGTACATTTGACCACAATTTACATGTAAAAGTAGACAAAGTAGCAATGATAATAATAATAACATCCACTGATAGGACCACTTTTCATTTACTGTAACAGGTTTAACAAGTGCTTAAATAATATTATTTTCATTGAAGGCATAACCATTATTAAAACATGCCTCAAATATCCATTATATCCATAATAGTGGCATTGCAACATCTTATTGTATGCATAGTTTACACACACACGCCACACACACCACAGCCATGTCCACATTATAATCAAAGTAGCAGTATCGTAAAGCTCAAAGCATTTTTCACTGTACAAAAAAACCCCCCAGCACTATTATTTCCAGTTTATGACATTCAATAAAAAAAAAGACAAAACCCAAGCAAATAAGTTATGGTGGAAACAAAAATAGATTAAAAGGCCGTCACTTTTAACATTGTCATTTTCTCTCATAATAGATACAGAAATAGTTTGTCATAGTTAGCAGTCGAACGAGAGGCGGAGCAGAGGTTTGGCCGAGCAGTGTCTGTGTGTGGTCGGTCCGACAGCTGGGTCGGGCTGGATCAGTCCACAGGAGCCGATATATTCTACTCCGTCTCTTCAGATCAGAGGCAACGCTGCTCAACCACTCATCTGCCTCCTCGCAGGGCCCCTGCCCTGGACAGACACTGGTGTTTATAGTATTTACCCATGGGTCTGCACCAGATAGCCCATTCACTCCACACAGAAAGGCTGAACGTTGCCCTTTTTTTTTTTTTTTTTTTGAAAAAGTGGAAAACAACACACTCAAAGTATTGAATGATAAAAGTAGCTACAATAGCTTGACAACCTGCTACTGTTGTTTACTCTTTTTTTTTTTTGTTAATGCTTTTGTTGAGAGCAAAGTGAAAATCTTTTTACATGAGCCAGTCTGACCTTCAGACTGTGTGTGTGTGTGTGTGTGTGTGTGTGTGTGTGTGTGTGTGTGTGTGTGTGTGCGTGTGTGTATGTGCAGTCGGCCTCTGTTCTCCTCAGGTGCCCAAGGTGTGCCTGGGCGCTCGGTTGGAGTTCTCCTCTCCCCTCTCTTTCCACCTCTTCTCGCCACCCGGAGAAACAAACCTCTTTTTGGTCTTTTTGCGTTTTTTATCGGTGCACCACACTTTCTCACAGTACTCCGCCACTCGCTGGGCATCGCCGTAGCCAATCAGTTTGAGGAACTCCTTGTACCACAGTCTGGAGTTGCGGCCCGGGATTGAGGATGTCACCAGAACCCTGGGGCTGAGGCTGGGGTCCGGTGGGGCGTCCGAGGAGGAGTGGCACGGGGGTGCACTTTTCTCTCCCTCCTCGTCGTTAGCCCTGTGGATCGTTGACTCGACCCACTCCCCCCTGAGCACGTGTAGAGTGATACGTAGCAATGTGTTCACGTATCCGTGCTCCACAGTCTGGCACACGTACACTCCGGCATCCGAGCTTCTCACATGTAAGAACAGCAGCCCATGGGAGATCGTGATAACCCGCTCATCATCTCGAACCTGCACAGAAAACAAAAATGAGTATATTTTTTTCTGGATATTTATGCCATTCTTCTGGTCAGAGAAGCTGCGCTGCTGTTGCATTTGATCTTCTCTCCAGATATGTTTACTAAAAGCAGGCAATGTGGTTGTACTTCTGAACTTAAGACTCTCTAAAGGTAAACAACCGTCCTAGCTTTTTTTGCAAGAGTAAAGTGATATATAGAGTGTTTCAATCTAATAATATAAGATATCAACATTTGAATCTCTTCTGATGGATCAAGTGTTAAGGTTCATATATAAGTGCAATTTTTTTCTTGTCATTCCTGTTTGTAGTGTAATGTAGTATGTTTAGTATGTTTACACTTGAATTTGTTCAGCATGTATTGGTGCATCGAACTCGCCTCTTGTTTCTCTCCTCCTGTCTGGAAGAACCAGAGAACTTTGGCCTGAAGCGAACGAGGGACACACTCCAGTAAAGTGCTGTTGTTCTCAACACCGTACACCGACCTCTCCTCAGATCCTTCACTTGCACACAAACACGCACACCAGAAGAGATAGAGAGGAGAAGAGAGGTGGCAAGGTTAGCAGCACACAGTGCATTGTTCTACAGCCACACACACTAGAGACATACTAACCTCCCTCCCCTGCAACTGCAGTGACTCACAAGTTCATATTTTTTTCATGAACAGCATCATTTCCTTACTTCTATACATTTTGCAATGCTACTGGATACACACAATCAAGCACACACACACACACACACACACACCCCACAGTCATTTCATACACTAACCATCAATTTGCAGCCCATTGCACAGCTGGACTGCGTTTCCATGGCGAACATCCTGCCGCCTGAATCGTCTGCTGAGATAGGAGTCGGGGAAGCGAAGAGAGAGTCATTTTGAACACGTGATTGAGGTGCAAGAGATGAGTGAAAATAGCGGGGAGGGGAGGGGAGGTGATCACGTGGCAGTCATGTCTACCAGGGCCTGTGACTCGATGAAAGCCTCAGAGCACTGTGACATTTATCAGGGCAAGAGGAGATGATGGAACAGGAGTATACTGCTAAATGTGCAAACTGCTGATCATCACATGCACATCAAGCACATAAAAAAAAAAAAAGATTGGTTCTGTCTCAAAGTGTTAGTGCTGCTACCTCTTGGTGTAGACTCCAGCAGGGTAGAATCTGGAACACGTGAGACCATCCCAGGCACAGTAGGGGTCTCTGGCCAGACAACAATCAGCACATTCAGAGCCATAGAGGTCACACTGATGGAGTCTGACCTGGGCGACGCCAGCCTCCGACCCAACGTAGAGCTGTTGCTGTAGACGCGAAAAATAAGTATAAATATGAATGTATGTACATGTGTTTGTAGGCAAGTAGGTAGGTAAAAGTGCATCTGAATAATAGATGAAAGTAATGCAATGTGTCGTGATGTTATCATCTTGTGGCCAAACAAGAGCACTGCAGCAATAAACAACGGCAGGGATTCAGATGCTCCTCATACCCTTTTAGGTGATATTATCATCTCTCTTATTGGTGCTGACACCTGCAAGATAGGAAAGATTTTTTTGTTAGTCAAAAATGAAGTTTAATCGATGGTTCTTCATATACGATTAGAACAAAGTCATTTGTCACTGGAAGTTTCCCCTTCGTGCTTCTTTCCATCCCAAACCAGTTCTCAATCAGAGTGCAAAAGCAGCCGTTTTCAAAAGTGATTGATACGAATTGATTGAAAATGTTCAAATCTCAGCAGGCCGGCTGCACATCCTACACCCCTCGGATGATTGCAAGGAAACAAATCAGCAATCAGTATATTTTTCAAAAGGATCCCTCACGCTTTGTAACACCTGTGGTAGTGGATTTGATATGAAAGCAACAAAATGCAGAGCTTGCTTGGTTTGCAAAGTCTACATTACTTTCACAGTTTGTACCTAAAGATACAGTACCTTGAATAGTTGCAGCTCCTCCAGCAGCACCTCCTCCATTGTGTCCGTGTCTTTGTTGTAGAAAGTGATAACTTTCAACACCACTGAGTCATCTAATGAAAATGAAAGATGGTGTAAAATTATTTTTAATTAATAACAACTTTCTGCAACACTTGTGTGTTTGTGCCCTTGATTTTTTTTGTTCAAATTTTGTTTCTCATTTTGCAAATAGTAACATGCGTATAGTGCAATGACTTGCACATTGCATTCAAGACTAGGTACAATATGTACTGTGTGATCATTCTTCACAGTGCGTGTACCGGTGCCGATGTACAGAACGTGGTAGTGTCCATCCTGGGCTTGGACTCTGTCCACAGCGATTTGAGTCAGCTTTCTCCCACCCGGCTCTGTCTGCAGCAGGACAGGTCGACGGTGCCGAGGAAGGACTGGACTGTGCATCACGGGGTGCGAACGCACGAACCGCAGAACCTCGTCAGGAAACTCCTTGGAGCTGGAGAAGCCACCGCCATTGACTTTGCTGGCGCACTGTTAAAGAGATGGTGGGGCGGAGAGAAAGGAGGAGTAGGGACAGAGACAGAAGAGGGTCATTAATGTGCAGTGTACAGGTCTGGCTCAGACTGCCCCTGTGTGACCCGCTAAACTGATTACAACAGTGCCATCATTCTCCAGCGCTGTCTTACAAGCACTCAACACTGTCCTTCTTTAAGGGCATCCGCCACGGACATGGACCGACGGAGAGTGCTGTGAATACATAATGTTGCTCCATCAGGGAATGAAGACCCATCCACGTCGCTTTGTTTTTCGGACGTTAAAACTCACGGATCCAGGTCGCGGGTAGGGGACTCTGTCCTCGTAAGGTGTCCAGCGGTGCTCAGGTTTCTCCCGGTAGGCAAATGGGCCGTTGAAGGCCGCTCGGATGTCATCCATGTTATAGACACACACCGCGTAGCCCTTGAACACCGCACTGTGCCAGGGAAGTTTTTAATTAGTGATTTGACGGATCACAAAATTGTGGCTGTATAATAAAATACTGATGTCAATCCACCACTCACCTTGTGGTGCTGAAGAGGCCAAAGATTTCGGGGTTTTTCCCATCCTTGTTCTTCAGAACAAATACATCCTCTGAAACACAAAATGAATCTTTCATAGAAATTGTTTTCGGCCACACTACAACTTTGTCGCCATTTTAGATAGATAGATAGATAGATAGATAGAGAGATAGATAGTTACTTTATTTATCCCAAGCTGGGAAATTCCAGTGTAACAGCAGCATGTTTCACACAGCACACTTATTATACAATATCTACACAAATAAATGTAAAATATACCAATTGCAAAAAAATATAGAGAATAAGAATAACAAATATAAAGAATTTACATGAAATATTAACAGTGGAAATAGTGCAGTAGTACAATCAGTTACCAGTCATGTGCAGAGGAGCATGGTGACATGAAGGTGCAAATGTCCCCGGATTTATGTTGTAAAAGTTGCTCAACTAAAAATTTGCTGCCACTACTGCAGGTCAGACACACTTAAACATAACTCCTTTATACAGTGTGGGTCACTTTCAAAAACTTGAGGAATTAAAAATGCTGTCAAGCATAAATAACGAAATATTAAAATTCAATCAATGCAAAATGTGTCTAGGTAGCACTACCGAGATCATCAAAGTGTGTATCGATGCCATTTGGTCCAGCCACGGAGCAGATGAGACGGGTTTTCAGGAAGGAGCTCCATCTATTCACCAGCATTCGCTGGCCTCCTTGGTCATTCTGAGAGATGAAGGTAGATATAGATTATGACCGCGCTGTCAGTACTTGGATTATGCTTAGAACCATTTGGACAGCAACTGCATGCTCACCGCACAGACCCGCCCAACACGGGTATATACCGCCTTGTTCAGTCCCTCGGCATCCATCTCCCGCTCCGTGAAGAAAAAGTAGACTTTGTCATCATCCCTGTCGTCGTTGTCAGGAATAACTGCTGAGCCCACAAATTTAGGTCCTGCGACAGGAACAAATGTAACAAAAGGCCTGATGTAAGTCACAAGTCAAACCAGTTACATCATGGTAATTAGGGTACTGGAGCTGACAGTTAGCCGACTGTAATCTTTTAATTTCCAATTCATACATGTGTACAAACAATATTTACACTGAATCATTACATCACACCTATGTTTTTCTGAACAATCAGACTATTTTGATGTATTTTTCTTTTCAACATGTTTAGGTTTGTTACCAGATATGCTGTATCGGTTTGCACTCCCTTGCATTTAAAGGGAGATGTGATCATTCTCCTGTAATGTACACCAACCACTGAGCTGCTGCCTGTCGTCTCTTTCAGTGCGCGTGTAGGTCTGGTTGTTTAGTCGACACAAAGCGCCATCATTCTCCCAGTAGTCGGTGTACAAGCCAATATACAGCTCCCCTCCTACCACGCACACGCACACGCACACACACACACGTAGACAAATAATCAAAACAGCAATTCATTTATTTGTGATTTGAAATACTGACATGACAATGAACCACAAGATGGCAGTATTGGCTGGTTAGAGGTCAACACAGAGAGCAACCCTTGTCATTGTGGAATTGCTTCATATGTATTTTAAGTGTGTTTAAATGAATGAAAACCAACATTATAGTCTCAAAGCTGTGCTTTTTGCTCTTAGCTCTTACTGGAGAGTGTAGACGTGCAGGGACTTTTGGGGTTGTACGGACAGCGGCCTCTGCCACTTGTAACGCTGTCTTCTTCGAGAGCAAATAGCCTGTCCTGAGAACGACACAGAAAAGACGCACACAAGTACACAGAGTTATTCACGCGCAAATGTGCGCGAACATACACTGAGCGTCACAAACACACTTCAAAAGCTCCTGCCGACTTTGACCAGGTCAAAACAAACCCTGAGGATTTGATGAGTGAAGAGGAGAATTAAGGAGAAGGGGGCGTCAGAAAGTGAGGGATGAGAGGAGAACAGAAGATAAATGAGACAGGGAGTGATACATGCCCAGAAGGGGCCAGAGTCTGAATGTGTATTACCAACTGTGCTCTGCTCTCTAAACATACTGAGTTCACTACTCCTGGTCCTCTGATCTTGCTGGCCCACAGCAGTTTGCAGACACACGCACACACACAGATACCATTTATTACACAGAGATGATGACTTTCCAGCTTATCACCAAAGACAACACTCTGTAATCTGTCTCGGCTAAACACCCAAAGGTGACCGTGAATTGATGTTGATGATGTTGCAAATCACTGCTCCAAAAACAGCGCTGCTTTACAAGTTGATTTTAATTCTTAACTCTGATGCTTTTATTCTTGTTTACTATACAAGAATATTATTCTTGTTTACTATAAAAGAATATATTCTTTTTTCTGTTTTTTTTATCCTTTTCTATATTTAAAATTTGTAAAGATTCCCGTTATGCCTTTCTTGTGACTGATGTTGACAGGCTAATTTAGATTAATAGGCTGTGGTACCTGTATTTAAAAGGTTCTCAGCCCCAGACCGTTTGGGTTTCTTTCATTCTGTCCAAAAAAAGTGCTCTTTAAAGTAAAGGTTGCCGACCCCTGCCCCAGCAACACAAACACCATGAATTTTGAGAGTTTGACATCTGGGAGATGTGTCATACTGGAAAAAGAACTGCTGCATGCCTGGCAATTTTGCATGCGCATATGCACACAAAACATTCCTGTGCGCCCATAACGCACTCCTAGCCAGCTGCCACACACATTTGAATTGACCCCAGAGTTTGAAGACTATTAGTCTTTCCTGCCTCCAAACTCCCCCTGCACAAGGCAGCATGTGGCCTGTTCTCCTAGTTTAACAGGTAAATATTGAATGTTGTCTTTTTTTCTTTTTTTAATTGATGCCATTGAATCAAACAATTCTACCCCCCAAAACCTCTACTCTCTCTTATTCACTTAACTCTATCTCACTGTGGCCCTTTTTTGGTTTGGAGAATAAACTCAACTATTGTAGCAGCTAAGTGTTTAAAAGTTAAGTCAGCGGTCAAAGTCAAGATGTTTCTGGCTAAAATATCATCAAAAAAGTGCAACAAAACTCTTTTTCTCTTTATAAAGTGATCTGAGGTGTAGAGTAGAGGAGCACAAAGTAAAAAAATTGTCTGACTGTTTAAGAAAAATGCAAAATTTTCAATGGAAAAATCGTCTGTTTTGCTGCCAGTCGTTTGCAATGAAAATCTATTGCACACAAAAAGCTGCAACCCTTTTTTTTAAAAGTAGCTAAATAAAGAACAGAAAAATGGAAATATATTAACCAACCAGTAAGTCATGGCACAGATCTATTTCTCCTCATTGAAAGGATTTATGGCGGAGGAGAAACCTTTGAAATACCACTTGAATTTAGAATTTTGTCATTTCTTTGGGTTTATCATTCTTTAAGTCAGTCGGGGGACTCACCTGTCTTGAGTGTCCTATTCTGACCTGGGCACAAACAGGGTTAAACGCTCCTGTTCCACAGACCAGCAGATGCGTGTGGTTGAACTGCTGCAAGACCTTGATGTAGTTTGCACACTCGGGCTATTGGAGGAGATACAGAGATGTGAGGTGTGACGGGTGAGTCAGGGGTTGTGAGGGTGCACTTGAGGCTACGCAGTAAAAAATTATGACACGCTGTTACAGCATCATCAATAACATAATACAGTTGGTCAAACAAAGGTTGATGAGCACAGTGAGCTGTGTAAATTAATTCATAAGTACTGAAAGTAGTCAACCTATGTTATAAATTAATTATATAGCGTACATATGCACGTACATGCCAAGTCAATGCACATTATCATCTGGGAATTGTTGCTCTACCATTGATAGTCAACCTCATCCATATACTTACAATCATATGTTGTGTCCCTTACCTTTTCTCTCCCCTTCATCAAACACTCCTCTATCTGAGATTCTGTACTGGCCCACTGGATCTGAAAGAAAACGCAGACAAATCCATACTTACATAAATGTTGTCTCAACATACTGTTGGTATTTTGTAAATGCATAGTTAGGCATATGTGGATGGACGATTTGACCAGAATATGAAAGCTGTGACTGCATTACTCAAATAATCTCACAGGATTCTTGCGTCACTAATTCAGATTCAAAATCTAAAGCTCAGTCAAAGCACGGCCTTGTGCTGAACACAGGTCCTACAGTATGACACGAGCACGCACACACGGTTCGCTGTTCAACATGTGTCACTTCCTGACAGGCCTACCTCTCTGTGGTGTGTGTTAACCTGGTCCAGGCTAAGCGAGAACAGAGTATTCTTGGCCCCGACATAAAGCCTCTCATGGCCTTCATCCAGCACCATGGTCTGGGGCTGAAGAGACGCCCCATGTGCCTGGAACACCCAGGTCCTGTTCAACTGCCAAAGTTCTGCAATGGAGGACAACACACACAGATATTAGACGAAAATGTAAGCAAAAATAGTAAGCAGCTTGCCTCGTGCCTGTAATAACCAGCAGGATCGAACCAAGCCCCTCCCTCGGGGGGCTTTTCTGACCACTCCAGGAACTCTATGTCTGTGTCCTGATTGCTCCCATTGCCAAGGGCACATTGCAGCATATTTCTGGTTCAGAGTTTTCCTAAGAGAACGGCAGAGAGGAACGGCGGGGTTATCTATCCATCTCACCTCTCTTTAACATATACCTATATGCCTCCTCTCAACCGATTCAGCTGTGTGTTATCATTGGCCTGATTGAGTAGTAGGAGAAGTTGAGTTACCGCGACGCAGTTTTATTTGAGAGGGAACAGACACGGTCTCTTTATCGGCCATTAGTTGGCGATCGGCTGCCAGTCCCTGTCAGTCTTGATTTCGGTTAATTTGAAATCGGACTTTAAAAAGAAAGCGGCGGGCTGTGGCGGATCTGTCATTAAATGCGATCACACGCTCATCAGAACTATCACAGATCACGGTTCTGCACGCTCACAAACGCACACGTGCGGACCTAGTTGTACCAACCTAATTGAACCTGACAGGCTGCTCCTCTGTACCGGCAGCTTCTGGAGAGCAGGGTTGAGGGTGAGGGAGTTAAGTGCAGAAACCCCAGCGGTGTGCACCTCCTCTGGGTTCACTCACTGGGCGGAAAACCCTTTCATTAACACATGACCGTATAGGTTGGCGTGGGTGTCCTTGTAAAGCTAAAACCGGGGCCTCTGCTGTGCGTTCGCAAAGCTTTTAAAACCTCAAAAAGATTCAAACATAAAAGTCGGGGGTTCGCGCTAAAATTTATTGTGCTGCCAATAAACAGGCTGTATTCTCTTCCACATTTCCAGCACAAAAACTTGCAACAATTAGCGAAACCTACTGCAATACTACACCATCCTTTTCATCTACCTCCAATAATGTTGAGGTGTCTCCACATTGCTATGGGGGTTGCGGGGGCTAATTGTACGCTTTGTTTGTCTTCTAGATTTCGTGTGTTTTTAGGGACACTTGATCTCCGGGTTGGAAGGGAAGTTGTGTTTATGCCATTTTCCGAGATTACTCATTCTAACAGCATCCACTCTGTGGAGGGTTTTATTTGTTTAAAATGGGATTAGGTATCCACAGAGGCGGGGGCGACTGTGTGCATTTTTGTTGCTGTTCAGATTTCTGGAGTTGGAGACAAGAGACTGTTTGTTTGACAAGTGTAAGATCTCGGGTGGTTAGGTGGCAGAGAGGGGATGTGGCAGTGGTGTTCTGCCAGGGCTCAGACAAGCTTCCTGTAATTATCTTATCCACACACTTGTAGTCTCCCTCCCTCTCTCTCTCTTTCTCTCTCTGACACACACACTGTCTCACTACCCTCTACCTCCCCACAGTTCCCTTATGATGAACCTAGATCAAGAGCCGCCCTCCAAAACATTCCTCTCCAACTTTTGGTCATGCATGAGGCTGCCTCCCAAACATCCAGCCTCATGCAAAAGTCAAATCTGCCGCCACTTATTTAGACGACCGACTGAGACGGCTTGTTGAAGTGACAGAGTAAACTGTGTTCGAGCTTTTCACTTGTCCTTGTAATAATGATGAGAGACAGCTGATCTACTGTCTGGACAGACGCACGCGGCAAGACACGAACGCAGGCGCACGCCCGTGTTAAGCCCGTCACAGAAATTCCTTTTCAACAGTTTTGTTGACATGAATATGATATTCTAAATCCTAACCCTGACATGAGAAACAACTTAAAAACACTGAAATATTAAGATAAGATACAAAGATAATTTCAAGGAAACAATGTTAATAAGTGTAAACATTTGATATCTCGCTGTATGCATCTGTTTCCAATTTCTTTTTTCCAAGTTGGTCTATTTCATATACTTCATTTGATTGGAGGACAAAATGAGACAACTGCACAGTCACCAAAGCTCTTACCAGGGGAAAGATAGAAACAAGTCATGATAAAACATAACCAGGTTCGCGATAAAAAGACAGTGTTGATTGATCCACTATGAGTTTCATATGTTCACAGAGGTACTGTTGAACACAGCTGGTGGATCTCCCGACTACACTGACACTGTGAGCGATGCTTCAGAGCACACAATGCTCTTCGTCCTCTGTCATTATGTGCACCAGTTACAGACAGTCGCAACCACTGCCCAGACTGAAGGAGGGAAAGAGGGGATTTCCGTTATTCCCCTCTCCTCTCCTTCTCTTCTCTCCAAGTTTTTCCCCATCTGCAGCTATTGAGGAATCCTTAGCCCCCAGCTATGAGGGAGGGGGGGTTCTCCATCAGCATCTGAGCCAGGGAGACACATGGCCGTACTGTGATCCCACTTCAAATGGAAAACTCAGAGGAAAAAAGGACTCCCTCTAGACAGACTTTCATCGTCTGTCTGAGTTGTGATGAGATGCCTGAGAAGATTTGGTGAAGTGAAATCCAAACAAACGTTGCAAGATCTTCCCTCGATGCATGTATGGAAACATTTTTCCCACAGTATATGTGTGTGTTTGTGTGTGTTTGTGTGTGTGTGTGTGTGTGTGTGTGTTTGTGGGTGTGCTGTGGCAACTTACTTTTGATTATAGGTCTCTTTGCTGCATGGGGGTAATATTCATGTTTTGTCAAAGAAAACTGAGATGAATTCGCCTACGAGATCATAAAAACACTCCTCAGGAAACTTAAAAAAACATCAGTTAAACTTGCTCTCATCATTTGATACAGTGCCAGTTCTAAGCATACATTTTATGTCAGATATTAACATTATTGGGGTATAGGCAGTCTCGTATTTCCAGAGAAATAAGCCGTACGCTCACTTGTTGAGTAATGGAATTGGTGTTGGAACAGAAAGAAAGAATTATTGGAGTGAGCTGGAGTTAAAGAGGACAGGAATAAGGAGGGAGGTTGTTCCCCATGTGAGACCTGGGAGCTCTTGGGGGTGGGGTCAGGAGATGGAGGTGGAGATGGTTATACCATTCGGTATGTGGCCTTGTGTTTTTTAGGTCCACTTGTGTGAGGAGGTATGATGTCACTCAGCAAAATGAAAGCCACATGGGGTATTTGAGGAGGATTAACAGAGAGAGGGAGAGAGAGCGAGAGAGAGAGAGAGCACACAGGGTGTTTCTCTGTAGTAATGTGACCGTCCACATTGTTGCTGGCCCAAACAGACACCGAGCTCTTATTCAAACGTTGCATACATTTGCATATACCATAGGTGTAAGTGTACTATCTTGGCTTCTTTAGTAGAAAAAGAGATGGTGATGGGAGACAAAACCACTTAGTTATTGGGTGTCAATGCTGTGTCTCATCATGTCATGATTCCCCTATGCACTGTTTTTGGATGGGATATCTAATACCACTAGGAAAACAGTTCTCTAAAATGCAGTGAAAAGCCTAAACTCGCATTTTGCTGTTTAATACATTTGTAAATACATTAGTTATTACACTTATTTCCCTTCCAGCTGAACACTTTCCTCTGAGTATATTTTCTGTCCCCCACAAGTTGGTGTAGTGAAATAAAGGAAGACGAGCTTTGCTTTTAACTGTCAACAATAAGGACAATCCCCTTGGTATTTTTTGTCTTGAAGTGCTCACTGCACTTGTCATCTTTTCCCCCCCTTGCAATAACTTTGCAACATATCCTCTGAAGACTCAAACAGCCATTGTGCCTTCTC
The DNA here is from genome assembly GCF_022379125.1 of Scophthalmus maximus. Taxonomy (NCBI): domain Eukaryota; kingdom Metazoa; phylum Chordata; class Actinopteri; order Pleuronectiformes; family Scophthalmidae; genus Scophthalmus; species Scophthalmus maximus. The sequence goes on along the minus strand of NC_061521.1, from coordinate 16,300,994 downwards.
TCCTTTTCCTGTCATAAAGTGAACTCATCTCCTCTCCCTGGTCCCTTTACTGGGAAAAGGTCAGAAAGGATATTAGACTTTCACCAGCTGCCTTCCCCCTCTAGACATCTCATTAACGAACTCGAGAGCGCACACACAACACAATGGGACAGAAAAGGACGCCGAGATCTACACAGACAAAATGAGAAAGTCAAAGAGAGGGGTGAACGTAGAGAGGAAGGGAGTGGGGGCGTGAAATAATATTGTTCTTCCTTTGCTGACCTAAAAGGTGTGATTTATCTAATCATCCACACAGTCCTGTATTTTCTAGGGATGTGATATCAGGAGTATGACTGCCCTGGCCACAGCCCCAGTATGGTTATCAGAGGTAATGGTAGGTTTCTGCCACATATTGGGAAAAGAAAGTTTAATGGGACACCTCACTTGACACATTGGCTTTAAAAAGAAGAAAATAAAGAAAAAGCAGACGGACACAACTTTAAGCCACAGTGCTGTTCCCTGTCTCACCCCTCAGAATAATGTCACCCACAGCTGCATCATTTCAAGGTTGTAAAATATAAAGAGTTCTTTACATTACTGCTCAAAAGGGGGTTTCATATAGGAGTACTTGCTACCTAAGTAATCCTTGTGTTTACAACTGCATGGACCACAGCTCCTCTTGTCTCATTTCTGACATCTTTTGGGTATGTGCATGAAGAAATGAAATGTCTAAAGACGTTCTAGATTCATAAACCGTTATAACTGCACAGCTTCATGTGCACACCTTTATTCTCAGTCATTAAATTTCATTAAGAGGATATGCCTCATCAATAATTGATTTACTATAAGGTGTCACCTTTCTAAATGACTACAAATAAAAACAACCCTGGCAGGTATATGGAGAAAAACACTCAATTTATAACTGTGAAAAAAAACAAGTGCGCAAACACCTGGAACAAGATGTTGGCCCTAGTTGCTCTCACAGACACCTTTATGACAATCAGACATGTTGTCAGAAGAGACAAGCATGTCTGTGATAATAACACGCCAACACATGTCATTTTTCAGGAATGTGAAGAAAATGTTTTGCGACCAGCAATTTGACTCAATAAAGACTTTAGTATGTATGTTGCTTTCCTCTTTTATGGAAGGGAGGTGCACATTGTCAAGGCAGCTCTGGACAGGTATTATGTGCGTGGAGAGAAATTGTCCAAAAGCACTGCTGAATTTGAATTAATTGACCAACTATTTGTCCAAAATAATGTCACGTTCAGAGATATGGTCAAAGATTATGAAATCAGCCACCATAGTAAACTACCTATAGCCAGGAATGATGGAGGTTGTAGAGGCCGCCAATGAAGTCCAAGCCTGGCCACCCTACTTGCGGCCTGCCATGCCACTGACACATGCCTGCTGCACAGCAGCTTCGTTAGCAGGAGAATGGATGGTTGTCGTAGTTGAGGACCTGAATTCCCTCCACAGGCCTGGAGATGTGAAAGAAGCTGCTGCCAAGAGCCCTGAAGCATGCCGATCCAAATCTCATGGATCTGCATCCAAGGGAACGAAATATTCTGTTCTATAGTCAGAACATCTCCCTGCAGGACACTTCCACCCAATAATCATCCGGGATTTAGAGAGTTTGATCGGCTAAAAGTCCAAGAAATTGAATTTTAATACCAGCTATGAATAGTCTTTGTTTAGGTATTTGGAGGCTGTGCAGGCAGAGTGTCAGTTCTCTCTAAAGACAGAGAGTCTGTGATTATAACTCAATACTCAAATCTATGTGATTTAGGCAACACTTTTTTGGAACTGACTTAATTGAGGGGTGTAAGTAAATGAAAGGATGACTGGGATAAAAGTGAATCAAATTATTTTGGGGATAGAAACCTTCACTGGTCCAGAAGTCTAGACGAGAAGACGGGGAGTAGATGAAAGAAGAAGGGAATGATAATTTGTGGCTAACATCAAAGCAGGCGGAGATCCATACTGCATGTCAGTGAGGTCTTCATTGAACACATGATAATGTGCTCAAAGGAATTCCTTCCCAGAATCCAGGAGAAAGGTGATATTTTATCGAGACTTTAATCGATCCCACGCTTGGAATCTTCCCATCTAACCAGAAGCAGGTTAGACATATTTCAGTTCTGATATTATTTTCTCCTTCGCCTTATCAGTCTTTCTCTCAAAATGAAAAATTGCGTTTTTCCACCCTCCTTTGATGCCAGATGTTATGGTAATATATATATATATATATATATATATTTGTAGTCCTGAGGGCAAATAGTAGAAACCACATCCCTCTCCATCTCCTTGAACTGCATCCAAGTCTTCAGCGTGTGAAGAATTCACACCATTCCACCTGTGTGTGTGTGTGTGTGTGTGTGTTGTATGTGTTTGTGTGTACACAGTATGAGTCTTTGGGAACTTAAAGGTGTGTGAAAAAAAACCCTGGCAGAGCCCATGAGGCATATATTAGGGCTAAGATGGTTTTCATTCCATAATGATAGAATCCACCTACAGTCTTTTCATAGTGCTCTGTGCCAGCCATAACATGTATCAGAGAGAGAGAGAGAGAGAGAGAACTGGGATGTCAATCACTGTAACAGCTTCATCCTCAGGCTGTAACTGAATTGGATGATATATGGAAGTCACAATCATAACAGATACTTATGTGGCATTTGTGACTAAGCTCATCCACACGGAGTTGTTAATTTTTCATTGCTGTTGATATTTGAAGTTTGAATTTTCTATAGTCCCAGTCTCTTTTTTTTATTGTCTTTTTAACTTTCAATTTTCATTTTCAGTCAAGTCTTCAGTGCCATTACTTTTCATTGGAAAACATAGCATATTTATGTTCGACAAACTGACAAATTCCAACATGCAAAAAGAAGGCAGGAATGGGGAGCTCAGCAAACAGCAAGCCTTCCTCATAGATGGAACTGATGAGCCAGACCTGTCAACTCTCATAACAGACTCACTGCTCCGTATTTATGAGTTATTGACCATCCGAATTCCACACCTACATTCAACCATGACTAACAGGCTTATATGGAATCGGCACGTTCTGTTGCTATAAAGACCAAAGGAACTGTGGGGGGGGGGGGGGGCAGCATGTACTCAAGAGTTTTATCTGCAAAGATAAAAACCCTCATTATTGTCCAAAAGATACACAACAGCCAGTTTGCATACCAGTGCCACCCATATCACACACTCCCACACATGTAAACAGGCATATTTTTATTTTCTCTCTCAGACAAATACACTGTCTTATCCATCCCCCCTAAAAAAAAAACTCCATCATTCCACCACTATGGCATGACAGAAGGCCACTTTGTGAATTCTCAGCCACCATGGCCGAGGGACCAAAACAAACTACAAGGGCATCGGCGGCGAGGGAAAGAAGTATGCACCTGACAGATTCAGAGCAGACGTCTTGAATCCAACAACGCCTGGTGACTGTCAGTCTAAAATATAAATCTTCGATAACTATCTCACGAAAAAACCTGCGGCTTCTTTTACTCACTCATGGAGGATGCTGCTTCTCTCACTTCACCATATCGACAGATCAGACCTTTTCTGTGTTGGTGCATTTTCAATTGTATAAATATGTAGCTCTAAGAAAAAATATTTTACAAGCTAGAAGTATTAGATCTCTATTGATAAGTAAGATTTAACACACAGTGTTCCATCACCTGAAGGCTGACATGCCTGGTGCAACACAATCATTTGAATGTGTCCAATGTAAGTTTTTGTTGCCAAAGTATATTACAGTAAATAAAAAATACAAAAAAACGACAACTGTACACTAGGTTTTTCTTACCGTTGTGGGAGAGCCGTATCCTTGGGTAGATGCTGTGGGCTGCGTGAGCCGTGCCCAGCAGAACAAGATACAGCAGCATCGGTGTCAGATACTCATCCCTTATGCACTCTGCCATCATCAGCGAGACACACTTCGCGCTCAGCTACACGACAGCATGTAAGTATGAGGCGCAAGGTCTCTGAAAATAGAAAAAGTCCGAGGGCCTTTGGAAGTTCCTGCAAACAATGTTCGATACGAGATCTCAGTCTCAGGAGTCTACTTGGAGGTAACAATCCATTTTTTCTGAGTGGATGTGGACCAACAAGATGTGTCTCCGCAGCTTCTATACAGTCTCTGCCTTCCCCCTATAGCAGGCGGCTGAAAGCTGCATCCACCCACTACCTTCGGCGAACAGGCTAGTGCTCTGGCTATTATCCTTGTTTGGTCTTAGTAACCAGGGAGAAGAGAAGTCCAGTTGCTACATTCATGCCGCAGTGCCCACTGCTCTCGCTCCATATGTCAGTCCGTCTGTATGCCCGAGCTCAGATCCAACCTTTTCTGATCTGATCAAAAAAAAGAAATATAAAAGGAACTATATGAATCCAATCAAGATGTTTAAGCTGCTGATTTGTAAAAGCTCAACGCATTGGGTTGTCCCGGCAGCCAGGGCTGGAGCTGCCGTACTGTATCTTCAGACTGCGTTCCTCCCCTTGTGTCCACTGGAACCAGTCACGCTCTGGACAGGAGCCCAGGAAAAGGCAGAGTGGGAGAGGGGAGGAGTAGGGAGCCCCGTGTCAGGCGTGCCGTCTCTCTGCGCTGAGGAAGAAAGTGAAGCTCTGGCTCCCAACTCCGCTCACGCCTGAACAGTCAGGGAGGATCTTAACCTCAGATCAGACCTCAGTGAGTCAGTTAAGATGGTTTTTTAACCACAGCTACTGATCTGGGCAGAGGCCAACGGCCACAGTGTGGTTCGGTGTGTGTGTGTGTGTGTGTGTGTGTGTGTGTGAGGAAACGCCTCTGTCAGAGTGGTTGGCAGTGTGGAGAGTGTGTATCAGCTTGCTGCAAATTGCCCATTCCTTCCTCCCGATTGTCTTGAGTTGTCTTCCGCCCTCCCAGGTAGCTGGATTAAGTGTGCTGTGTCTCGCAGACAGGCTCTGCAGGACTCTCCCCGGCTCTCCTCCAAGAAATACTGCCACTCCTGTCACTCCACAGACCACCCCTCACTTCTCCGCTCCCCTCACCCTCCTCCTCCTCCTCCTCCTCCACCTTCTTTTTGCTCCGTCCTCTGCTGCATTAACATGGACCTCTGCCAAGGTTTTTCAGCCTCTTAACTCTTGCACTTCTTTCATTTTCATGTGTTGCCCTCTTTGTGTTTGCCTCCATGTGGATAGTCATTATCACTGTTACCATGGATTACATGCAAGGTTTCTTTCATGGTGATTTTCTTCTCGCAGCACATATAATCTCTCCTTCTGTTTCTCTGTCTCGCCATCTTCCATACCTCACTTCTGTAAAAACCTAGTTATTAACCTGTCCGTGTCCATTCATTTATCCTTTGATGTTTTGTTCCTGGCTTTTTCTCTGTTTATTGTCTGATAAATGAGTTATAGGTTTTATGCGTGTACCTGTGCACAAGCACATTTATCCAGATATTGTCAGTATTGTGCAACATGTTGAGCTCACTCACATGCAGTCTTGTGCTGTCTTTGCAGCCTTTTGTTTTATTTCAGGTTCAACAGCGTTGTGAATTTGATCAGCAAATGTGCATGCACATACACACAAAAGAAAACAAAATGCCCAATATGCAACAGGATTCATTATTGAATTCCCTCAAGAGAGTCCCACAGGCATCCAGTTACTGGTGCAAAGTCTCGCCTGTCTCCTGTAAAGCTCTTTGAATTTCTTCTGTTTCTCTGTCTCTTTTTTTTTTACGGCTGTGTGGTGACACCAACATTAAGTCATGCCGTTCCCTAATGTGGGAGAATTACATATTCTTTTCTCTTTACTGTTCTCAAATCTATTGTCTAGTGTCTATTTCATACAGTGGCACAATTGTTTGTTTTTGGTTTTCTAGATAAGGATTTCACATCTCTACAACTGATATCGCTACATTGGTTAAAAGCAATAGTAAAACTATTCCACCATCAAAAAATCATACAAAGACAAAGCAAACAAATATAGTTGATATTGTATAAATAGGATGAAAAACTAAAAGGTGAGACTGAAAATGTGAAAGGGATTTGCACAGGTTAAATATCACTCTAAATATACCCCCTTCAACAAATGACAAGCCTATGAATTAAGATACATATACAGAATTGGAAGCGATTGCGTTAGGCTCTGGCAGCTGCACCCCCGCCCCCCTCCGCACCACCCTGGGATCTGATGACTCCAACTCCCACGTTGCACCTGTTCCCTGCCAGAACAGAAGGACTTTGTGTGTGCCGAGGTCTCGTAACATACACTATCTGTGTTATTCCATTGCCGGGTGCAATTATAGACCCTCATCTGTTGTTGAGGGTGAAACAACTGCTCACTGTCAGCCTCGCCGGGGCTGACGCTCTCCGTTTGATGGTGACACACATTTCCGTCAGTTCGAAACCAAAGCATTAACGGAAGAGCGTATTTTTCAGCCTTCAGTCCTGATAAAAGGTTCCCCGGAAGATTTTCATTTCCGATCTCTTAAGCCACTGCCTCAGATTAATAGGTGTTCAAGGAGGCTAATGCACATGGGCCAGTGGCCACAGCCTCCACCCACTCAGCCCGGCTCCTCTGTGACCGAGAGCATCTCCACCTCCCTCACGCAGTTTAATAGCTGTAATCAGTCAGAAATCTGCCTCACACCATAAACAGCAGGAGCAACAGCACCACCCTCCACCTTTTCACTCCCGTTTCACTATCCCCTCCCCAAGCCCCTCCCGCACTCTGTCACTGCCCCCCCCCCCCTTTCTTGATTTGTGTTATACTTTGAGCTCTCGATGTCTCCATTAGTATGACTCCCATTTCGCTAGTAGCCTGTATCAAGGCCCCTCCCCTGCAGCACTTCTTCACACAGTAACTACAGCAGCGGTTTTCTTTGCAGCGTCCTCCAAGCATTGCTGGGATTCCACCGATACCTGGAATTTTTTATTCAGCATGCGGAGCACTGCGGGGATATTGGCGCATGCTCAAATTTCCAAGATTGGCAACATTCACCGTCACAAAACGTGACACGCAGCCTCTCATATATATGACTAAATGACCTCTTCCTTTGTAGTAGTTGTTTTTTTTAAGGACGTCTGGGTGTGTGAAAAGTCTATTTGATTGAGTGCTGACGTCTCGCGTTTGTTTGAACAGGCCATGTGCAAACGTCTGGCGGTGTATCTTTCATGCTCTCTGAGCACGGAAAATATTTTCATTCATGTTAATGCTGTGTCAATATCCGCCCCATTCAACAGGAGCCTCTCTCACCTCCTGTTCGACCCGCAGGGACAGACATGTGCCTTCCCGTGGCCCCCAACACACACGCACATACACAATGTTCATGCCCATGCAACGTGAAACAGTGTAGGAAAAGAAGGCAATAAAGACTTTAAAAAGCAAAGTAAACTTAACTGAGTATGTGTGGATGCATTTATGCATGAAACTGTGTGTATGTTGGTGTTTAGCCTCCGATGACTGCCTGCAGGGTTCCCGTACGCTGACGAGAGGTCAGGCCTCTGGTCTCCCGCGGCAACAGAAGCAGCACTCTGAGGAGCCAGTGTTCAGGAGCCACGAGATACTCCAAGCGTTTACACAGGTGGCTATCATATGGTGAGTACAGATTGTACACACACACACACACACACACACGTGCTGTGGAGGTAACCTCACCAAAGCGCTTGTCCTGTTTCTAAAGTTTGAATCCCTCCGACAACTCGTGTTGCATTGTGTGTGATGGCAAGCAGAGTGAGGGAGCCACTGATAATCAAACCGGGAGAGAGGCAGTCAGCAGGCGGGGGAGATGTCGGCCCTCGTCTGAATGAGAAGCCAGGTGTGTTGTCATTGGCTTCGCTGTGTCTGCCGAGTGTGAACATTATGGTGTGAAACCCACTGTGCACAGCGTATCACATATGAAGTCGTACTTGTAACTGCTTTTAACACATGTCTGTGGATGCAAGTAAGTGGAACGAGGTCTGTATACAGTACGTTTGGTTACACTCCATCGTCTCTCCCGTGTGTGCTGCTAACCCATAGGAGAGGCCCTAAGTGGGTGAATGTCTCTCATGAACGTCCATGCCACCAAAGCGTGGTAAATACATTTTCCCTCCGTCAAATACAACGCCAGTGAGCGCAATGTTTCATCCAATCTCAGTTGGTCACAGAGCTGCTATTAAAGGAGCTCTGTGACCACCATTTTGCTTCCTGTCATTGAGCTTTTCAGGACGTATTTCTCTTAGTTGTAGGGTTCGTAACGGGAAACCCAGGCTACAGCTCTGCAGTCACAGATGGTGAAGAGGAGGAACGGGTTACACCTCTGGGCTGATATGTGGAAGTGACCATCTGGCCTCATGTGTATTCTTATCCATCATCATGGTAACCATCTCATAACCTACAGCTGTGTGGGTGAGGGTGGATCCTCACAAATACGTGTGTATCGTGTGTCTGTGTGTAGTATGCTGCATGTGCTCACAGGTGAATTCTGGCCTATGTTTGCACATGTGCAGAAGGAAAAAGAGCAAAGCCAAGGAGGAATCCTCAGAGCATTGTCATTTGTCATGCTTGCACGGTGACATGACTGTTTTAATGTAGAGTTCAGTACTGAACTACTGAAACTTTTTTTTTAAAATGTATTTTTTTTCTCTCCGTCTCAACCATCCGCCTGACACCTGCTGAGCAATGATCAATGTGGACAGGGAAATGATAATTACGGTGAGAAATATGAACATCTGCCTAGATCATCATCACTGTTTATTCTAGCTCATTGTTTTGTGATTTACGTGAAGGAGGACACTGAGTTAAAATCACCAAGGAGAAAATGTGGTGTTGCATCAATTCAGACAATACTCAGGTTTTGTTGAAAAAAACAACAACAACAAGAAAAAAACTATGAAAATCACCAAATTGGAAAAACAACTTTTCCCCGTGTGACTGCTGGTGTAGATGTACCCAGTGATCCTTGGTGTCTTTGTCTGAGCCACACAGCACCAACCAACCGAGTTTCAGTGCTGCAGTTGCGGTATATGTTGGTCCTCGTCAAGGGGAAGAAGGTAAGTGGGGCGATGAGAATTGGGCGGAACAGAACAAGGCTAATGCTTGTACCAGATGTGTTGTTACTTCTGGCAGAACTATCAGTCAACCTCTTAACCACTATATCACAACAACTGCTTTGAATGGTGTTATCAGTGGCCCGTGTCAAAACTCCCGCTAATCCATCTGCGGAGGTCACTAAGTTTACATTCCTCCCTCGCTCTGATTGATAACCCCCTGGCAGTTATACTTACACAGTTATACCTTACAGCAATACTGTAACCATTGGAAAACAAAGGTAGCCTTCAGGATCGGGAAATGTCCTTGAACTCCCACATAAAAAAACAACAACTTAAAATACCACCTAACATTAGGAAAAATTATGCAGATCGCAAAAAAAGATGTAGAGCGACTAGTCTATGCTTTTGTTGTGGGCAGGATCATTGGAGTTCCTTATCACCAGGCTGCCCCGACAAGTCTCTGAAGGCACTCCATTTGGTCCAAAATGCTGCAGGGTGCGATCACATCTCCCGTGTGAGCCTCGCTGCAGTGGCTCCCTGTGAAGTGCAGGATACTATTCCGCATGCATAAAAATTGCTCGTTGGGTGGTATCCCGTGTCTGTTGTTTGATCGCAGGCCAGAGAGAAAAACTGGAATTTTCCTGCAGTGAATTTTTTCGGTTATCTTGTGGCACACCAGTGACGAGCTCTTCACCCTGACCATGACCTGACTGGCATATTATTAGAAGACTGTTAGCCTACTCTTTATGATATTATATATTATATTTTCTTTTATTGCGGTGAAAATTTTTTAGCCATGAGGATTATTTGGTTGATTTGTTTTGGTGTCTGGTGGTCTGGATCAAATTGCGTCATGGGGGGTGGACATTCCCTACCCCAAGCTTAAAATGTTCCTTTTCAATAATGATTATAGTCTGGGCTAGTTCATGCTTGCCTGAACCATCCCTGTCATAGAACTGGACTGCCGGGGGGACTTCCCACTATGCACCAAGCTCCTTGAGCTTGATATGTATGTATTTATATCCTATTAACGCATATTCTCAACTTGGTATCTTTCATGTCTTGTGCATCTTTTATGTGTTGTCATCTCTCTCCTCTCTCGTCCTGTGGCTTTCTGCAGGTATCATTGCAGGAGTCTGGAGCTTTGACTTCCGGCCACTTGCTGTCCCCATGATCCTGCTCAACACCCACTGCTACAGTTATTATTATAATTCATCTTATAATTAGTTATACTTCTTTATTATTGACTTATCATTATTATTATTATTGTTACGATTTCTTATTATCATACGTGTTTATGTGGAACCTGCATACCATAATGTTCTCTTCTGTTCTCTCTCATTTCTAGTTGTCGTGCTCATGTCTACTGTATAAACGCGAGAGTGATATCGATCTTTCCATGTAAGAGTGTGAATATGAGTATTTCCCATAATGTTGTAGCATGTGCCCCACCCCAATTTATTAACAGTCCCATAAAATGTTCTTTACTCAATTACTTTTTTGCAAATTAAAAAGGAACTCCCTTAAGCTAAATTACAGATTCAGACTGACGCCAGTGTGTGGCAGTAATGGGAGCAATGCCAATACGGCATCTGTTGTATGTCTGACCGTTTCATGCCTCCATAAACTCCACTGACTTTGTTTGTGACTTCATGTGTCCATAATAACTGGACTTACAGTTCCACAAAGACCATGCCAAGAACCGCTCTGACTCTTTGAGGAGCACTGGAGGGTAAACACTTAAAGTCGATGAAATCAACACTTCATGTCAACTGACAAACACTTTTCCTGGAACAAAACACACTTGTTTTGGGTCCCATGTATTGAGTCACCAGCGTGTACTCACCAGCACAACCGGCATGAACTGCGCAAAAGTAGATCATGCGGTGACTGAGAACATTTCTCTCCTGGACCACTAATTGGATGATTTGGCAACAGCACAACACAGATCCACTGTTTTCATGTGTCCACCTCACGAAAAGACGGGTAAATGGTTAAAATTAGACAAGGCAACACCTTGAAGCTAACACCTGCAATTAAAGCCCCCGGTTAACCAGCTTTTTGCTGGAAAAAAAAAATATTTCTGTCCTTTGTGTCAATAAATGAAACCAACCCAGTTTCCCGTATGGCCGAGGACAGCTTTATGGGCAATTTTTAAAATGTGGTTAAGTTTACAGAAATAATCACACAAAGTAATCAGAATGTGACGTTTAGAATAATTCAATTTTATTCGGGCTCTGTTGTTTTCTAACGAGGGAGTAACGGATTCTTCGTCCCTCTAACTTTCAGAAATTTAAAAGGCTGAGTCAGAATGACACAGAGCTACAAGCCTTCCACTGGGTGATGGCTTCCAGGAGCTCCACCAACGCAGGAGCCAAACTTTGCTGAAGCACACCTCAATCAGTTACATAGTAGAAATATGTAAGGGAGCAGCCAGGCTACATTGACACATCTCTCTGGATAACCTGACCTCTGCCCTTTGTTGTACAGACCTGTGACCCACGTGAGGGTCAAGCCTGAGGTCCTATCTCATCAGCTGCTCTCAGCAGGGTTCCATTGTTTTCATTGCCCCCTCCCATGCCTTTAGTCTGATAAGCCAACAGCCTGTCCATTGAGGGCTTTGAAGATAATCAGGCATACTCTTCCCTTCTCCCCATTCTTTGATTCTGCTTGTTTTTCCCCCACTGTTCAGAACCATGATGTGATGGACACTCACACTCTCATTTACTTTCACCCATCAGACTCAAATTCTTGCCAGTTTGAATGTTGGACTGTCTAGACAACGTGCAGACATTACTTGCAATTGAGCTTACAAACACACTTGGAATGATAGGACCAATCACGGTGAAGTTTATTCCAACGTAATTGTATGTTTTCTTTTAAAGATTCAAGTGCATGCAATGAGTCCAGTGTGTAAGGTAAAGCAGGAAAATACTTCACTTTCCCTTTGTTTACTCGATCTGTTATCTGCCCCAAACCAAACTGAAGTCATCAAATTCCTGGACAGAAAAAAAGATTTCACATTTTAAAAAATGTTGTTTTTTTTATAATATACTGCAAACTATAGTGTCACTATGTTTTACTATGCCAACAGAGCTCTTTTCATATTCACAGTTATTTCATATATCACATCTCATAATGTTTTGCTTGGCAGACACAGTCTTCATATACAATAAAGTAAAGATCAATTCACATATATGAACCATTAATAAATATCTAAATATTAAAAAAACATCTGATTATATTGTGCAATAGATGTAATATCATGGGCATGCAATATTCGTGAAGTTCATAACATCAATGCATGTTTGCTTCATAACAAAAAGACTTTGACAGTTAACTTGACAGTTCCAATGAATAACATTGGATCACTTCTTTTCCACAGAGGAAATGAGCTAAAGGTCTTGTCATACCTCGAGTCTGAACTTCTGCTGCCATGCTGTCAATCATAGCAGTGAGGCTTTTTAGGTTCCTGCCAACTGTACAGCACAAAACCAGCATTACCACTGCCGAGCTGCCACAGCTAGACACTCAGGCCTCTGTTTTCCCTCAGGCGAGGGATGTGCCCCTGCACACAAACACGAATGCGTGATGGATAGCTGCACACGCGGCTATAAACATACCTCACGGTCCTTGAAAACAATAAACATTGATGATCTAGCAAAAAACAACCCTCCGGTCTCCAAAATTCGTTTGGAATTTCGTTAAGAGATTAATTCTATACCCTCCTTCTCACGCACAAATGCACACACGCGGCTCCGCCGCCAGTACAGCCTGTATGACGCAGACGGGGACCCTGCCAGAAAATGTTCAAGGCTTTGATAAGTGACAGCTGGGGAGAACAGAATAGATCATTACCTCACTAGGACAGCGCAGGGATATACCATAGCCTGCTATACTGTACGGTGGTAGTACAGAGGAATGACACACGAATGTTATTCCTCGCCTGGCTAATGGGCTGGATGCTGTCGGGGGTCACGTCAGACAAGTTGTGGCTGAGTGCCTGTTTGACTGCACCAGGGCTCTTAGCAGGACACAGTTCTCTCCACTTCTCACGGCTGTGTCTTATGTCTTCTGTTTGGAAGGAAAAAAAACAACAACAAAAAAGCGTCGGGGATGAATTTCTCCTATTTGCATCATGATCCAAATATTAACAAATATGTGGCGGTATATGATCGGTGCTTAAAACATGGGGCTAATTCTTCTGCTTTTGGAATTTTCCATCCATCCTCCAGATAAACCCGCCTGCCCTCTCTCGGCGTGACCCCGGCCACACCAGATTGCATGCACCAGTGATATATGCTTTTGCGGACATGTCTCCAGCGGAACAGCCCCACTGTGTCCAGTGAAGCATCAACAGAAAAGGGTATTGTCGGTGAGTGGTGTAGAATAAATGACCTCTATCTGCGCTCCATTTCACTTTTTCCACGTCTCCTGATAGGAGGGAGTGCAGCGATGCTTCTTCCGCCTCGCCTCTGCAGTAAAAGATGATGGGTGTCTGAGGAAAAGGCTCCGACGCACAGTGCAGGCCAACTAGTGTTCTTACGTATTCGCTCAGCTGCCATCCAGATGACTCAAAGTCAAAACTCTGCACATGAGCAAGGCGCGTTTCACATGATGAATAGACACAGTGCCACACAAGCTTTTTTTAAAACCCTCTGAATTTCCATATTTGTCAGATTTCTTTTTCTTGAATTATTTATTAAATCATTGAGCACTTTATGGTGTTACCCTCTTCATTGTTTTCATGTAACTACTGTGTAATATATTTAGATGCTTTAAACTTGTTGTGCATTTTGTGGAACTTTTGTGTCACAATGGTACATTACGGACAGTGCATGAAGTATGAGGACGTATTTATGATGAAAGTAACTCGGGTAACTGAGGATTCTAAACTTTTCTCAGAGCAGTTTCAGTGCAATAAAAACAGCTGCAGGAAGGTTATTAACTCCTCCTGAATCTGTTTTCTCACTCTCTCTCTCACTCTGTCACTCTCGTGGCAGGTTTTCCACTGTGTGTTACTGGCTCTCGGTGCCTTTCATTAACCCATGGCCTTCCTTTGCTGGAAGTCGGAATTGGGGGGGAGCTGCTATTTTTCCAACTGAACCGTCCTGAACAAGGTCTCCACGACCACTGGAGGGCAGCCACACTCCGTTGCAGGTATGACGGCAATGCCAAAGAGCAAACCAATCAATCTCCTTTGAGCATGGACACAAGGGGAAAGGGCAGAAAATGCCTTGCTATTACACGGATAACTACTAACTGAACACTGGAATTTTGTTTCTCTTTGTAGTTAAAGGGGCCAAAAATAACATTTGTGATAGGATTATTACAATGTTATAGTGACCTTGACACTTGAAAGTATCATATGTCTCTACATTCCAGTCTAGACTTCTCTCTTTCCATCTGAGCCACGCACACAGAACAACAAATATAGTCAGCTGGCCGACTTAAAGCAAATAACAACAGTGGCACATTTCAAATGTTGTCAGAGAGCACCTCAAACTGAATATGATCCATATCCATCTGTCCTCATCCTAATATATCTTTTCACATTATTATTGATATGCACTGTAATGTGTCTATTTGTCCATGGTCTCTTTGAAAGTATCCATCTCTTATGGAGATAAAACTATATGTACTGCACTTGAGGAGTCTTACAGCTTTGTGGAGACCATATGCTGGACCCCAGCTATTTAAATGAGATATAAAAAAAAAATGGTTTTAGGGTTTGGGGTTAGTGTGTGTGTGTGTGCATGTGTGCGTGTGTGTTTTTGTTCCCTCCACTGACACTAGGCATGCTAAAAACTTGCAATGATGTTCTCTATGAAGCGCCCGAGGTAATTTGGATTGAAACTACTGATCTCCCACAGCAACAGTTGATCTGGCTACTGAGGTCAAGGTCAATGCCCAAGTGAGACCTCAGCTCAGAGGTGACAGAAAGTGTCTACAAAAACATTCTCTCGTGATACAATAAGTCTGTTGTGTTTAGCAGCTTCAGGGTAACCATATGTATCGCCGTAGGGAACCACGTTGACCACTACACACATCACTATACAATTTGAATGCTTTTGAAAACAACATGTGATTCTCTATCTTAGCCACTAGAGGGCAGTGGAAGAACAAATTACAACAAAGTTCATGTATAAATTCTTTCAAGCTCAAAAGCTGATTTTTCAATTGCAAAATGTTCATTTACAGTTTTTAGAGTTGAGTTACAGATACTGCAAAACCAAAGCTGTGTTTTATCTTTTTTTATCTGCAAATAGAAGAGCTGGGTTTCCGTTGAAAACTGTATGGGACCTCATGCATTATTCACATCGCATCCTACATCAAAGTCCTAATAACAACTTACAGTAATTCCTTTGCTGCCTGAGGCACAGCAATGTGCACAAACTTACTTTCCATTTCACATTATAGAAATAAAAGCCATTTGGAGTGCTTAGCCTCTCAATTAATATACAATTACAGCATTTATGTTAATTACTTCAGCTAATTAAATACAAAATGTGTTATTTTTTATGTTAATATACTGTAGTTGCTTTTCAATTTTAATTAAATGAACCCCAATATCACTTTCATAAAAGTTTTCCTCATCAACATGAACATGTAAGCAGCGAAGGTCTCCAACATCTAATCTGATCCTCTTTGCTGAATGAATCTTTTCTTTTCACTTAACACATACCATGATCGCAGTGCGACTTAGACTGCATTTAAATTAGATTTAATGAAACCGACACTTTATGAAGAGACATTTATTAGTTCAGTAGAATACATCACCATCATAATCATCACCATCGTCACGCCTAAAAGCAGCAGCAGCAGCAGCAGCAGCAGCACCTCATTTCCTCGAATCGGCCGTGTGTCCAAGTTAGATAATAACGATGACCTTATCTTATGCCCCTCTCCACTGAAAGTTCCACAGCTCTTGGCTCCAGCTGTTTCTCATCTCCCCCCGTCACAGATTCCAAAGGCAGATGAAGCTCGCAAACACACACACACACACACGAGACAAAGTCATGTGACATGCTGATGTGTTGCAATGCTCCACTGGCCTTGTTCATTGTTATTAAACTGGTCTGTGGACGCTGCAGTCCACAGTGAGATCCCAGGCGATCTTGTTTGCATCGTTCGGGAAATACCTACCTCAGGGATCATCAATTATATAGAGGCCTAACAGTAACTAGTATTTACATCTTTGAAATAGTTAATATTGTGTACCGCATTAGCAAACAACAGAATAACGACGACGACATCAGATAGCTATGGCAAAACAGGAACACTACAACAGTATTCACATGCACTAGTACACAGTGTCATACTTGTCATACATAGACCATAGAATTTATATTTACATAATGTTCACAGCTACATTCTAGGTGTGCTTGTGTGTGTGTGTGTGTGTGTGTGTGTGTGTGTGTGTGCATTGTGTGATTTTTATATCCAGAAAAAGTATTTTTACTATTTATTACTCCCAAAACTGCACAGCCTGTATATGGATATGAGGGAATAAATGTGGGGGAGAAATACATGTTGTATACTGGGTTACTGCTTTGTGCAATTTGTTATGTAATGCATGTAATATTGACCAGTATTGATAAATAACTTCCAGTCTTACTTAAGTTATTGTGATAATACAGTTATTTTAAGAGATTGGTCCAGTAAATGAAATGAATCAAATCAAATGATAAATTGCAAGAAAAAAAAAAAAAAAAACTGCAAATCAAGAAAATATTTTCACAATGTACAATATTGTATATCAATAAATACACATGAAGTGTAAACAAAAGTGTATACAAATCATACTTAAAGCAACATTTTGTGCACTGACTTGATACAGTTGGTAGCCATCCCTATATCATGACGGTCAACATCTGCAAATGACTTCTGACACTGGAAGGAATTATAAAACCTGTCTTCTTCTTCTTCGGGAAACTTATCGAGGGTGTAGACACACAGGCCAGTACAAAAACTCCCTGTAGACAACTGCTCTCAAAAAGACTTTTTCTTAAATACATTTCTATCTGAGGAAAGAATATCAAAGAGTCACGACAACTGCGAGCCATTCCCTTTAGTTTGCGGAGATGTCATAGAATACAGTATTTACACATTTCAGCTACATAACAATATCTGTTGACAAATGGTGACTGTTGCTCTCCGTTTCTTGCAGTGCTTGGGCAATTTTCTCTCTCACGTCGACTGATACAACCATCTATAATACCAATGATTATCAAATATCCCGCCTTGTGCTTTCAATGGGCTTCAAAGCTTGTAATTCCAATGCAAGTCCATTTTTTTCTCCAGACTCTTCGTTAATACAATCTCATCTTCTTTCATGTTTGTGAAGCAGTTATCGGGTATTTTTAGGTATCAATCTAGTTTCACACTGACAAAGACACCTAAAGCAGCATGCCATGCGACAATGCCATCGACACCGCCATCTGGACACAGAGTCAGTCATGGCTATAGGGCGGACATACTGTATGTATCCAGTCCGTGTGCTGGTTGACACTGGTCCTCTGCAGTGCTCAGGCCACAGAGGCCAGCTGAGATAATATGCTCCGACGGTGTGGTGTGATATAACATCCTGTGTCCTGCAGTCCTCTGTAAAGGCAAACCATAAATATGGCTGCCCACGCATAACAACACACCAGCCGGGACATCAGGGAAGTATTACCTTTGTTCCAGTTTAACTTTTCTGTCCAGTCTGTGAGGAAAAAACTCTGTGTCTTAATATGGAGAAGATAGCTGGGTACGTTAATCAGGGTTACAGAATGACAACTGGGTGTGGTTTCAGGTTTAGGTGTTAAAAAGTTAAAGGGTTCTTATGTCAGACACTGCGGGGCGCCCTCTCCAGTTCATGGGTCCTGCGGTTGCGTCCCTTCTGCCTCTCTTGCAGGTGTTTCCACTTGGCTGCCAGCCCTTGAGCATGCATGTGGGTGTGAGGGTTCACCGGAACCTTCTGCTGCTGCTGCTGCTGCTGCTGCTGCTGCTGCTGGTGTATTTGTCCCTGCTGCACCAGTTGGGATTTCTGCCTCCTGTGCTTCCTCTCCTTCTTCCAAACCTGCTCGCAGAACTCGTCCATGGTGTTCAGAGTCGGGTGGTTCACCAAGGACAGGAAGTCTCTGTACCACAGCTTTTGATTTGGAGTTTCTCGAGGTGAAGAAAAGTCCTGGGCAGGGGCACCGGCTGCGGCCTCTTCATCGCGATGAAGCAAATCCTCCAGGCGCTCGGTGTCGATGACCTCTAAGGTCACCTTCAAAAGAGTCTGCATGAAGCCGTGCTCCACCGCCTGGCACAGATAGATGCCGGAATCCTTCTTGCTAAGTGTGCGAATCAGCAGGCCCTGGTCTGTGCGGATCAAACGCTCCTCTGATTTGATCTACAAAGTGATAAAATTGGATGCGATGGGAGCAGAGTGAAGGACCGAGATGAAGACAAGAAATACCTGAGATTCAACATTTCAAAATTAGCTTTTATGATATAATTACTCCCAAAACTATAATCAGCCTCGACTCATGGCTGGGAGGTGGTACCAACCTCTTGTCGGCGTTCGTCAGTGAAACGCTGATATTGCCAATGCGTCAGGGCTCTCTGAGACTTGGGACTGCACTCAAGGAAAGTGCTGCTGTTCTCCACGCCATACACAGTTTTATCCAGGAGGGTCGTCTGCCCGCTGAGTTCATCTAGATTTTAAAAAATAGCAGCACAAGTCTGGTTAAATAAATGCTCTGTTTTATTTCTTGCTGACAATGTTGGTTGTGGTTATGGCTACTTATCCTGGTTTCTGTTCCTTCAACACACAAAAAAAAACTGAAACAGCTCTGTAAAGGCAGCATTTTTGTGAGATTTTGAGATTTGGAATTCTGTGTACAGTTCTGCTTTTATCTGATTCAAAAGTACAAAATCCAGTTATTTCTGCATTTCACATTCTTTGCCACGTTATCCTGTCTCTTTTCTTATCTCATATAATCACGTGCAGAATATGCAGCTACCACCACAGAGGCAGTCACTGGGGGAAATGGGCTGCAACTAGAATCTGGGTTTTATGCTGTAAGTATTCTATCCAGTCAAGGACGTTTTGCACAATAAGGTCAGTGGTCCTCTGATTGATCCCCTGTTGTACATGTCCTGTGGTAAATTCAACAATTCAGAATGCAAAGAGAAAATGCTGTTTTTTTGAAAATGATGAGGGGATACATTATTATCCCCTCATCATTTTCAAAAAACAGCATTTTTCTCTTTATCTCTTTATCTACGGGGTACTAATCCTGAGATTTTTGATCAAAAATGTACAATCAAGCGTTACTGCACACTTTGTTGTGGGTCTGAACTCATCCACATCAACTTTCAATAGGTTTTGATACCATGTTGTTTTTTCTTTCCCAATTAAATAAAAGAAATGTATAATCAAGAGAGAAAGAATCAGACCACAGTCAGAGTTCTGTTTTTGGACTGAGCCCATGAACAGGGCAGTGGAGTGGAGGGATTGGCGACACAGAGGAGTCTTGGAGGAATTCTGACCATGTTAATTATAATCTGCACATGGGCCAACTCTAATCTCCACCACTAAACACATGAAAACACAACACCACACACATTCAGCTGGATCCCCTCTCTCTGTTTGCTTCGGGAAAAGGCCAGTAGCATCTTTAAAACAGTCCTATGTTCAAAAATACAACTAAATCCTCATAACAAAAGCTCCTTTTGTTGTTCAGCAGGAAAACTGTCATGACACACTGGGTTTTTTATGTCAATATATCATTTGGAAATTAATTAAAAAAATAATGTTATTCTACCAAGTTTATTGTTTAAATTTAAAACCCATACAGACTGTTTACTACACACTGCCTTGATTTGTTACGAAAACTATTGTGTTCTAGCAGTAAAAATTCATGAAGATATGAAAAAATATGTTATTTTTTATGTACCATGGTGTTGCAGATCCGAGCACTGTGTGAGTGGGTCTCCATTCCTGATATCCTGTCTCCTTGTTCTCCTGCAGAAACACAAATGTAAACACCGTCATGACTCAGCAGATGTGTTTGTGTGCGTGCGCCTGTGTGTGCGCCTGTGTGTGCGTGTTTATTTGAATGAGGAGGCCAACTCAAACAGATAAACTAACAGCAGCCAACCGTGTACAGCCCCATAACATTAAAGAAAATCTTTAATTAAAGGGTGTGCAGAACGGAGGAATTCAAATCTAATCATTTACTCCAGCCTCTGGTTTGCAGATCCAAAGGAGTTGGAGTTTCACACACAGTATTAAACATAACCCTGTGGATATTTTCTGTAAACGATAATTGAAGAAACTGTGGAAGTGCCAATGCAAACTGGTAACTTCACCTTCTGTGCTTCACCATTGTTCTAACCAAGCACTGGTGTGCGGGTAATTGGAGGACTGAAGAGTTTGCTGGCTACCTTATATTGTTGAATGTCGGACTCTGGAGTCCAACTAACAGTACGAACAGAATACTCTGCAGCTAGCACTCAAATCAATAAGCCCCATGGAGCTATGAGTGGGAGGCTGCACACACACACACACAAGTACACACATACACAGATCAGTCCACTACTACAACCACACAACCACCGAACCTCGAACACCTACCTCACCCCTAGTTCACCCAGACAGCCTGCAGACACTGCTGACATGAATTTTCATTTACAGTAAACAAATGAGGTTATATTTCCAGCTTTCTGGTAGAAACACGACCCCGTGCCTTTGGGGGGCTTTTGGCAAAAAATACAAAGCCTGCACTATGAGTGTATTCTAGCTCCAGCCCTGAATCACAGTCTGACTGCATACATGTATGTCGTCAATCTGAACATGAAACCTCTTTCTGGTAATCTGGTCAGTAAAGTATATATACACATATGAACATGAATTAACATGTTCTACATTTCGCATGTATACGTTTAAAGCATGCAAAACACACTTTGGCTTTACTGTGTGTCCACTGACATTTATCTGTTTTTTTTCTTATGAAACAAACATCCGCACTGTGCAACTTCCACTTTGTATACATTCAGCAATTCAGTGTCTAAACCTGGCCACGTGTTAAAAAAAATCAGCTGCGGGATGTATAATATTTCATTTGCAACATCAACATCTGCTCAGTGTTTTGAAGAGCCAATTATTTGTTGCGTGCGAGGTGTTAAGCAGCACATAAGACACAATGGCAACACAATGACCATGAATGCAGAGGACTGTATCTTTTCAGTACCTCTTGGCCGTGGGAAAGTATCTGGAGCACTCTGTGCCATCCCATGCACAGTAAGGGTCCCTCGCCAGGCAGCATTCAGCACAGGCCTTCCCATAAACCTCACACCGGTGCAAAGGCATCTGGGAAACACCGATGTCTGAGCCCAGGTACAGTTGTTGCTGTGCAGGCAGACGAGAAAAAGACTTGGTTATTCATTGTCAGATATAATGTCTCATGAGCAACAATGTACTCTAAAGTAGGGATAGCCAGTGTACTTGTAGTAATGTTATGTACTGTAATGTAATTTTTTTTTCAGCAAGTCAGGAATGTGGACAGACCATCTCGCTCCCTCCTTCCTGTCAATTAGCTGTCTTGTTTATGTCTCTCCCCACCATTTAGGTTGATGAGCTAATTGTTAGGCTGACGAGCCCTCAATTGAGATCTGAGAGTAAGTGTTTAGAAGGAGCAGACAAGGGGTCTCTTTGTTCTGTGTTTTTCAGCCCCGCGGTAAGGTGTGGGAAACACGAGGAAAAGCTCTCACTATCGAAGACGCAGGTCTTACAGAAACATGCAAAAACAATGGTCACATTTCTCCTCACTGCAACCCAGTGGGCTTATCTATTGCTTAAATTTCTTTTATCAGAATAACCCCACTGCTTTGTTCTATCAAATACGTTGCTATGCTTATATATAACTCTAGTTAAAGTTTAATTAAGTTGCAAGAACTACAGTAAATACCTGTTTTGTTGACAGTTCCATGGCTGTAATGGCCGTTGGCTCCTGTAAGAAATAAATATGGCAATAGAAAAGGATAATTAGACAACACCTAATGATCATAGAGTCGTCCTTAACCCCGGTAGCTTAAATGAAACATGTGATGAGAGAATAACTTACTCTAAAGACAGTCATTTCTTCCAACAGGACTTCCTCTAGGTCATGCCAGGAGCCTCTGGGGACGGACACCACTTTCAGAATAGTCCCCATGTCTAGCACACAATGGAAGAATATGGAGTTATTATATACTTTATCGTATACGCTCACCTATAGATTTAATCTATATATTTCCTTTAATCAATTGCTCTTACAGTGTTTCAATTTACAGTTTACAGCATGCATGGAGTATACCTGTGCCTATGAACATGACGTCGTACTGTCCATCTTCTGCTTCTACCTTATCCACCACTATCTGGGTGAACTGGTAGTCCACATCTGTTTTGACTATGATTGGACGATTGTTAATGGGGTAGACAGGGTTGAACATGGCTGGGTGGCTTCTGGCAAAGGTCACGACTTCATCGGGAAGGTCCTTGGTTGTATCAAATCCTCCAAAAGTCTTGCTTGGGCACTGCGGAGAGAGATAATTTTTGTAACAGCCAGCTGCTGTAGGACGTGAAGGAGAATCCTAAATCGACCGAGCATGCTACTCACTGTGCCAGGCCGTGGGTAGGGAACACGTCCCTGGAAGGGCACCCACTGATAGTTGGGTCCATCTCTATGAGCATAAGGACCCAGAAACACTCTCCTGATGTCTGTCATGCTGTACATACACACAGCCGAACCTTTGAAGATGTTGCTGATGGCCAGAAAGAATGAGTCAGAGAAGGAAAGGTGAGGATCTTGTTACAAAACACAGACCATGCAATCAGCTTTTATGGGCAAAACTATTCCAATATCAGCCGTAGTACCTTGAAGTGGTAAACGCTGCATAGATGATTGGGCTCTTGGGATCCTTTGTGCCCATGACAAAAACATCCTCTGAAAGAAAAACACAGAGAAGGCACAATACATTACAGACATAACTGACACTGGAAAGAGTTCACGTTTGGGAAATGATGTGTGAAACGTGTTATAAGTTTCTGGCGCAATCACTCACGTAGTTCATCAAAGTGGGTGTCTATTCCGTTACTGCCAGGCACAGAACAAATAAGTCGAGCTTTCAAGAAGGTGGTCCACTTATTTACAAGACTCCTGTGACCTCCAAAGTCATTCTGTAGGACAGATCACAGGGAGAAAATTCAGCAGGGAAGTTCAATTATCTGTAATCTAATCTGAGAAAGCCATTCATAGTCTTGAAACTTTTAGTTTATGTAGCTGCGTAGCTTATCAAGAGACTCTAGATACCTCGTAATACATGCACACATCTTTTTACAAAGCTTTTAAGATCAGATTATGTAAATTATGCAAACTAATGCATTAGTTGATTCTATGACTGGATTTAAAGAAGAAACTTGTGAACTGTCTAAACATATTTAAAACTTACATATTTGACACTGACCGTTTATTGTATAAAGTTTAGCTAATATTTTAAAAAAATATTGACGGTGATATAAAAAAAGATTTGCACAGGCCACTGACCATGTATCCACATGAACCCTTAACAAATAATGGAATTTTAGTTGGTGTGGAAAAACAAAACTCTGATGTACTCTACCATACGTTCCTCCACCACACCCTAATAATATGTGCATGTGTGCCTCACAGTTTTGTGGTTGTGTTCCAGAAATTAGCACAAATAGAAGCACAAAATGCTAACTCATAAAAATTTGGTGTTGATTTATGACAGCGAGTCCACAGGCCCAAATTAATACCACATCTTGCATAATGGATGGATTGTCTTGTGATGAGGACGGCAGATTCCTGACATTCTGGGAAATCAGGCTTTTTATGAAGGAAGGCATGATGCACAGCTACGAAGTCTGCTTGGTGTCTTCCTGCTCACTGAATAAGAATTGGTTTTTGGAACATAAAAGCTAAAACACGGCCAATGATTTAACAGACATCCCCAGGAGCTGGAGGGTTCGGCAGACTCAGTCAGTGCCAAAGCTCGGCATTAGGATAACAGTGCTGCCATTGACAGAATCTTTTCCTCTCAGGTTCCAGTGACATTTAACGTTTATCTCAGGTTTCTGTCTTCAGGGGTGATTGTACCAAGCACAACAAAGCCCCCTCTTCTCCGGTCTAAAAATAATCACATATAACAGCCCCTGAAAGCTGCCATTATGAAAGCCACTCAGACACCAGTCAAGTGTTTTTCTAGATACGGAAGCTATTTCAAATAATTTGGGTGTGAAAGCCTCTGTGTGTCACTGCCTCTTTCCTTTTGTGTGTGTGTTCCTTTGTGAGAGCCGGCTTGTGCGATTGCGTATTCAAGTGCCCACGTCTTACTTTGCAGAGCTGCCCGATACGAGCATGCGTGGCCTTCCCAGCATGCTCTCCATCCATAGCATTCTCTCTGAAGAACAGGTAGATTTTATCGTCTTCTGGGTTGTCACTCTCTGAAATCAGATGAATGCCAACAAACCTGGGATCTGCAACACACACAGAGATAGATGATCTCAAAGTGACAAGTAATTAAGTGAAGATTTTTTTAGCACCTTTAGAAAAGTGTAAACAAAAGGATTTTAATATGCAGTAAAAATATTTTATACAATAAAAGCATTTAGTTCAAAATAACAAACAAGAGTAACAAAGACAGCAAATGCTCAGTATCCAAAAAAGTGATGAAAACACAGCAGATACTGCTGTCCAACATTAGAGTTCATCACTATATACAACTATTACATCAATTCGGAAATGTATTCAGGATCTTCACTGTATAGTGGTAGTTAGTAACAGTTAGTAAAAGTGCTTTAAAATTGTTTTCATCTAAACTCCACTGGCAGCAGAGAAAAAAGAGGCCAACATTTGAGTAGGGTGTTTTTGGGGCGTTAGTCTTTGTGAGAAGATGGGCTGAAATATGTTTACAGCTCTGTGGATGAAGCAAGGAATTACAATGATTACTATGATGTGAAGACATAAAAGCATGGATTGATTTCTCAACCCTTTGAAAATATAACATTTGTTTTCGATATTAACAGAAAATACAGACAAATAAAATGTAAATTTCGAAGCAAATTCTTGATTCTTTTATACAGAATGATATTCAATAATTTAAGTATAAACTACTGCAGGGTTGTTTGTGAACTCTGGGGCTAATTACATATACTATACTATATTTTTGAAACTGTTCATTCATATGGTCAAGATGACCACTGATTGTCCTGTTCTCTCTCACCATTTAGCCAGCGGGAGTCGTGTTGCTCCGTCCTGATTGGGTGATGCTTTCCAAGAGTACGAAAAATGGCAAAGTCCCGTCCCATGAAGTCAGCCGATGTTCCAGCATACAATTCGCCATCTGAGAGTACGAGGCATTAATAGTGTTAGCATAGTAACTCTGAATGAAAAAAACAAACAGTGTGTAAGTAGTGATGCATGTGAGGCATTGTTCAGGGTCCTAGCAGTGCAGGTAGACCTGGAGTCATGAGAGACCACAGACAGTGACAGATGTGATGGACATCAGGGGTGTGAAATTGGCATTACCACAGTAGGCAGGGCTGAGAAGGAAAGGCGGGGGAAGAATGAACGGCTGGAGGGACAGATGAGGAGAGGACAGGACAGAGGTGTGAGACAGGGGGAGTACATAATCATACTGTGAGAGGGGAGAGAGAAAGGGGAGAGGAGATGAGGAGAGACGGGCTAGAAAATGGCCATCTGGTAGGTTAAACGCAGAGATGTAACACTGTGACTGGTGATGATTGGGGGTAAAGAGGAAAGACATGTTCACACAGTCTGGCCTTATTTGGCCCCAAAAAATTAAGGATTCAGTGTGAAGAAACCTCAATTAGGTGTCATCTGCAATACACACCCGCCACTTAACAGATGTATATCCAGATTGAAATAGAGTTTACGGTGCTGTCAATGAGGGGGTTCCCTGTGCGTAAATACAAACTACAGAGTAGATCCACTCCGTAATGAATGACAGGAATGCCCTGTTCTGTTATTCACATTTACTTTACACCCTCTGTATCTGCGAAAATGAAAGAGCAAGGCAGAGGGTGTTTTCATGACTCTGAGGTTTTTATATGAATTTGCCATAACACACAGACGAGCGGCAATGTGCATCTGCTCTTAAACTCACCAATTAGCATAGAGGCCGTAAGCAGCTTGGGATCATAGGGACTCTTCCCCCGGCCGTTTTCTATGTGAGGCTCCATTCTGAACACATTGTCCTGAATGTAGAGACAGAACACGTCAGGAGTTGTGGTTGAAAGCAGAGATTTCTCTGTAGTATTTTTATGAAAATGAGCATTGTTGCACATAATTTTGGTCTGAAGCAAAAAACATACAAAAAAATATGAAAAGAAATCATATAAAGAAAATAAGAAATACTTGTTTAAAGCAGCAAATCAATAATGACAAAAAAAACTATATTTAAATGCATAATTAGGAATCATGTTTCCACCACCACATTCTGTAGTAGAGGATTGAGAATGAAATGAATGAACATAATCACTCCCCTGTGAATTGGTGACCTCATCACTCAGGAAACCCATCAGATGAATCAAGTCTCAAGGTTCTGATCTATAAGTAGCTTTTCTCAGGGATATTTCCTGCCTCTAATCGTCTGTAAATAGCCGTCTAATGAAGAGGAAATGCACATTTATCAGTGTGACTCAGTGACATTTGAAGGAGAAGAGAGCAATTTTCTTCACTCATACTCAAATGAACACATACACATACGCCGGTTCCATAATAGAGTGATGAATTGGAAATCCTGCAGACTGTGTTTAATGTTCCACCTCAAATTGCTGAATGAAACCATTTTTTTCTACTTAGGAAATCATTTATTGGAAAGAAAATGAACTTGCTTGAACTCTACTATAATACGGAACTCAGTACAGTTTCCATATTTCAAAATAAAGATGACTTGACTGACAGCAAGTGATAAGCAGTAATATAAATGTAATATGTGCCTGTACCTCTGGTTTCTTGCCCACCTCCAGGTAGGAACACACGGGGTGGAAGGCTCCCGTCCCACACACATAGAGATGGGTCTGGTTGAAAGGCTGCAACACCTTGATGAAATTTGAGCACTCTCTCTGATGAAGGAGGGACAGACAACCGATTGAATCAGGATGAGTCATTTCTGCTTGAATGTTCAAAGTCTAATCTGTAATTTCCCATGGAATAATGGCAAAACAGGAGTCACATTTAAAATAACAAATGAGGTCAACAAAGCTCAACAACAATAATCCCATACCAGGCAGAATAATGTAGCCTTACATTGTTACATGATCATCATTACTGATAATGTTACAGATGTAATGTCATTTTAAGAAATATCTTTTTCACTTTGTGTGTTTGTGTGTGTGTCCGTCTGTGTTTGTGAGAGTGTGTGTATGTGTGTGTGTGTGTTAGAGGCACAACAGGAATCTGTATGTGACGTATGCATTACTTGGTGCCATATGGCATATGTATATCCTTGTGCACTGGCAGCACGTGCCTGGGCAAACCTGACCTCAAATAAAAACTGAATATGTCATTACATTCAACAGAAAGAAAGAAAAAAATGCAGGAAAAAAAAGAAAAGCGCCACAAATTATGCATGACTAAGTTCATCTGGCTTTTCTAGGTCATCAGCAGACCACAATCTCTGCTTGTGTAAGCTTCTGTTGTCATTTTAAGCAGCTGTCTTTCCTGGGATTTTTGTGAGCATTTAACATTATTGCAAGCTGTGTACTATATATCTACCTAGTCTACTTGCACTGTGATACATGTGAAGATTAAGTATATTCAAAAAAGACTCCCTACATACATAGCTTTTCTTTTTTGATTATATTTGTGTATTGTCACACCTTTTCACACACATCTATCGCTTCCGTTTCCTTGCTGCTCCCCATCTCTCTACGCCTCCCTTTAATTCTCACTCTCCTCCAACTCCATTAAAGAAAGACCACCCCTCGGGGAACTGTATTTATCCAATCCCACCATGTTTACAGACAAACACACAAAGGACTTCATGGCACTTCAGAAGCAGCCACTACAGAATGGTAGCTGGGCAGGAGAGTTTGCCCTGTTCTGGCAAATGTCCAGGCAGTGAACTGAGGCATAAACAGTTTTGCCATTATTTTACATTCCAGCCTTTTGCCTTAGGCTCGCTCTGTGGAAGATAGAATTCATAACACAGCTTTTTAGGGAGAACAGACAACCTCTCAGCGTGTTTACACAGAGTTTCACCACACCGCACAAGCTGCTCTAAAAACTGCACTTGGCCAGATACAGGGGGATGTGATGCTTGGCTTGTCATGCAGGGGTTGAGTAAGGTAAGGCGGATGAAAAAGGCCTTGATGATGTATCAAGATGTTTGAGATGCAGATTTACCTTCAGCCCATCAAATCTAATGAAATATTATTGTCCAAAAAAAAAAAAACCACATGCACATCTTTAGGAATCCCAGACGCGTCAGTGGTTTTGTTTTGCCCTCAAATTCATTACTGTAGGGCTCAGTGACGCCCTTCATTACACGGTGTCAGACTAAGGTTTGTCCTTAATAGTTAAACTGAAGGCTTAAGTCCTAATAAATACCGAGGGTGTGTCGTGAATGAGCAACACCAGTTTGATTGGTCGACTACTTTTATAGTGAGCAGGCAATATCTATAAATCCGTGAGCACAAAGAGAGAAAATAAGGTCGAGACAGTAATGCCTATATGATCCCTGAACACTGTAAATGTCAGTAGTTATTATTCCTGCAGTACTGTTATACCAGTAGGTCTGGCAGAAAGCACTGTGATTTCCCTGGCTTCATTCTATGGAGTGATTAAGGTCACGTGACGGTCTCAATCTTGGCTCTGAGATTATGATCAGACCCATGGTGAGCTATATGGTGTTTTGTCCATATTACAGATTAGATGGGTCAGCACACTGGTATAAACAAGCTGAAATGTTAAAACAAATCAAATAGTATTTGTGATTAAAATGCCATATATGTTTATATAGTATGACGCCTACATCCAGTCTCATCCCAGTGCTACTATAAGTGCAACATATGAAAGTTACTTTGGGACCTGCAGACTTGCACATTGTTTAGGATAGAGAAGACAGGCATTTTCAAAACATCTGTGGGAGCAGAGGGGTTGAAATGCAAACACCCACTTGCATCCACAAGATGGATTGTTTTAGCTCTTACCGAGAGATCTTTTCCTGCCCACTTGCATTCATCTCTTCTGGTGGGAGAAGCTGGCCAAGGGATCTGCAACACAAACACATTTCCTGTGCACGTTAGAAAGAATCACCTGCTCCTAGAATCAATTTTTTTACAGAGTGAGTCAGTGCAGCTACAGCTTGTGTGCATGCATGTGTAGATATGAGGGTTGAAGGGGTCACAATGCGATTTGTTATCCACTTTGTTTCAGTTTACTCCATTATTCATCCAGGTGTGCAGAGAGCAGCTAGCATGCCTGGCACAGCGTGTGATCGTGTGCAGCAGCTCTGGCCTGAAATATTAATGAGGCACTTTTCTGTCGAAACAGAAAAGAGAGTCCCGTGGCACCTGAGCCCCTGAGTGGCATCCTGGATGGAGACATATACTCAAGACAGGTACAGTGAGTCGGCCAGAAACGCAAACAGAACTCAAGGGTGACAACAGCAGACAGACTGGAAATCAAAGATTGATATTTACCTGTGCATAGTCTTTGCTGATGTTCAGGAGGTTGAAGGAGAAGATGTGGTCCTTGGCTCCCACTATGAGCCTCCCCTTCTCCTCATCCAACATGAAGGTGTGGTAAGACGAACTGCTGGCCAGCCCGTCAAATGTCACAAGGTTGTTCGACTCCAACATGTCTTCAGAGGAAAATGGAAAGAAAAGTGGCCATCAGAATAATATGAGGACTTCAGGAAAAT
Organism: Scophthalmus maximus; assembly: GCF_022379125.1. Taxonomy (NCBI): domain Eukaryota; kingdom Metazoa; phylum Chordata; class Actinopteri; order Pleuronectiformes; family Scophthalmidae; genus Scophthalmus; species Scophthalmus maximus. The sequence goes on along the minus strand of NC_061521.1, from coordinate 16,271,063 downwards.
CACCCCATGAAAGACTGTACATTTTATTTTTCAATTATCCCATCGAATTTACAGAGGGCTGCCAAGACGTAGAAATAGAAAAATGAAATCAAAAATGTTCAATATGTCCGGCCACAGGCAATGTGCCACAAACATCTGAGGATCACTGCTCTATGCCTCGAGGCTATGGTAAATAAATGAAAGAACGTACACGGGTTGTCGTACCTCTATACACAGAGGTTCTTCTTTTTTCTCATCCCTCCTTCACATTTTTATATATCTTTTTATTTTTGCATGAATGTTGTTACTTCCATTCCCCCAAATTGTTCTCAGGACTGGAAATTTTACAGCTTGGCCAAGCCGAGCCAATTTACAGATAGTGAAGCACCACTGCCAACTTCAAACTGTACTGGGCAGGTAATGCCAGCGCTGGGAGCCAGCGATTAAACTGTCTGCAAGGAGAAGCAACCTTGACCAGAGCAGCCAAGCACAACTTGGTACAGTCACTGGAAAACGGGGAGAATATGTGTCATATTGCTCTGCTAAAATGTAATAATCCAAACTGCTGGATTACTCTACACCACATCAGCTATTAGGGGACGTTACTATGGGCTACAGCTCACATTTTGCAGTGTAACAACGATCTGCCAAGTCTTGCAATGCAGCGACATTTGCTTGCACAGCGGAAACCTTTCATTGAAGCTCTCATTACCGTAATGACCTCTAAAGGGGGCACTACGACTATGATATTATAACACCTTTTGTGTTACATGTGAAGACACACACACTTTCATACTTTGTCTCTCTCACATTTTGTTCTCACCCGCCATGTCTGACCACACTCTGCCCCCCTCCCATTGACCACCCACACAAAAGGGCGGAGAGCTATGGGACCGAGAGGAAATGGTCTTTCTTCTCGCTTTTTTTCCCTTCCTCTTTCTCTTTCTCGGCGAGTAAATAACAACAAAAGCTCATGAATGTTTTAGCAGCGCGAATGCCCCCTCTCTGAAGTGTGTCAGAACCCGAGAGAGTGAGAAGACGAGCAGCTGAAGCAGAGCTGGTATGAAAGAAAGGGAAGCTGGAGAAGAGAGGGCATCACACTGACTGCTTCATTCAAAGACATTCCAACTTATTAAGAATTTCTCAGTTAAAACAAGGGTCATAAATAGTTCCTCAAAAACTCAGCAAAAACTACTGCTAAAACTCTGGCAACTGCAATCTCAGATTTCATTCTTGGCTTTTATTGATATATTCATTTTATGATATCAGCCGTGGCTCGCTTTAGTCTCTTGTACAAAGCAGAGAGCAGATGAAAAGCAATTTGAGGAAAGAGAAGAGTCGTCAAGGTTTTAGCATTTAAGGGACACAACAGTGGTGGCATTGGATGTTTTCTTTTTAAAGAGAAGGGGTGGAGAACCTCCTGGATTATGTTACAAACTTCATAATTTTTCACAGAAATGCGCACACATTCGAGCCTCACATGTGTACGCACTCACGTGCACTGTACACACAGGGTAATGGTTGACACCCTGTCTTTATTTTTATTGTCTAAGTGATTTAGTTGGTTTCCTGTAGCTCAGTACTGACGGGCAGAGATTTAGACAGTCTCCTAAATATAAACTCGCGTCGCTGTGTGACCCAGCTCTCAGGCTCCCTGACTCCCCAGTCCAAGTCTTCAGAGAACTTGAAATCAAAACCTGACTCATAAGGATTCGAGAGTATTCTTGAAGTTGTAAATATCAGATTTGAAACTGCTTCTAAACCAAAGGCTGGTTAAGAAATATAGAAGCATTTTCAGCCCAAATAGTCTGAGCATTGAATATACTACACAGTGTACTTTAATTCACGAGTCATGAAAGGCTTCCAGATAGTTATGAACTCACGTGTTTGTAGATCAAGCTTTGCTTGATTTGGCTGAGTTGGTAACTTAATTTGCATTTTATTTTATTTTATTTCATTTCGGGATGATCGTGCTCCTCCTAACACAACCACTGTCTTAAGAATGGAAAGAAGCTCAAGGTCTTAAGAAAAGTTGCTCTAACAGCCCAGTCTGAAGCTGTGTCCCAGATTTATGTTCCCCTGTAGCCATGGTGATCAATCATCAGTGGATCCACTGTAAGCCCTTCACTGACAGCGCAGTAACACACGGCTGCTACCTCTGACCCTCTGTCACCTGCACCGAGTCTGCATTTGTGTGTGGGAGAGAAAGACAGAGAAAAAGAGGGGGGGGGGGGGCATCCTCCACATGTTATATTTTTACTTTTGCAAAATAGAAAAAAATAATATATATATATATATATATATATATATATATATATTTTAAAACTTCACTGAGTCACTGAAAATATTCCTCCTGGTTCTCTAACTGAACATCCAACAACGCAGAGTGTGTCGGTGCAATTATGATAATCTATTTTATCCAACAGTCAAGGAGTCAAGGTGTCAAGGAGCCATAGAGAAAAGGATTTATTCTCAAGCCACACCCCTACAGCATCGCCACATCCACCCACCACACACGCATACGCACGCACGCACGCACGCACGCACGCACGCACACACGTCTCTGGTTGATGAAAATTGTCTTTGGGAGTAGTGTCCATGGCAACAGGCCATTCAACAGACACTACTGCAGAGTCTAGGTATGAAAAGCTAATCACCCAGAGGATGATACACTAAGGGTATCGTGTGTGTGTGGTTGTTTGTGTGTTTGTGTGTGTGTGTGTGTGTGTGTGTGTGCGCGTGCATGTGTGTGTGTGTGTGTGTGTGTGTGTGGATTTATGGAACATGTTGTTTGGTGTGTTATTGGAAAGAAACAGGATGTTTTCAGGTCTGGCCAGCGGTGGTGGCCTGCACATGTCTGAACTGGTGTCCCCTCTGGTTATCTGTAACAGGCGTGTATGCATGCATGATGCAACACAGTTATTTCCCCCAATCCTGTTTAATCTCCAGCTCCAAACCAAAAACCACAAAAAAAACCAACCTGTAAAACAACTTTGATAGATAATAATTCCGTTATGATGATTAGAGGGTGTTGTGGTATTGTTCTACAGACACGTTGACTCTGACAGAATGACAGACAGGTGAATGGGCAAATGTGTGACCTGTAACAGGTGTCAGCTGCTGCCCTGACATATTTCACTAATTTTCTCTCTTTCCCACTGTCACTTTTTACCAGCTGTTCTTTGCCGATACTTCCTCTTTCACTGACTCGCTTCATGCCCTTTGCTCTCTCTAAGATATTTTACCACCCACCCACCCTCTCTCTCTATTTTATTTCCTCTATCCTATTCTGTTGTAAAGCATTTGTGAGTGAGAGTCGGAGAGAGCAGCTCGACGAGAGGTAGAAGTGGGAGAGAAAGCGTCAGAGAGAGAAAGAGAGAAATAAAGGGGCAGATGGAATGGATGCAAAGAATCAACAGTCCCTTGTGAGACTGATAAAAATAAACTCTTTTACCCTACATTCTCTCTGTCTTTCTCTCTTTGTCTTTCTCAACTGGAGGGCACGGGGAGTGATATCTAAGTGCTTCTGGAGAAAAAGCAGAAACACATCTTAACAATAACCCACGTGAAGAAGTATACTGTATACGGGAACACTGATGCTCGGCCCTGGTTCAGTAGCTTCACTGACATTCACCGTTCACATGGCTGAGTGTGTGATTGCACACTGACAAAACACAATGCATCACTGCGTCACCAAGTGCATGCAGACATTGATTCACTCAAGCTCGAGGGAAAATACTTCATGAGTCGAGTCATTTGTCCAGTGTCAATCAGAAATGCTTTCTCACATACTATAGTAAAACGACGTTCTGCAAATTAGACTGGTTTGGTGTGATTGCTGTCATGATAAAGGTAAATCAAAGGGTGTTCCCATTTTCCTCTTAGTTACAGTAAAATTGTTGCTGGAGTAATACAGTTTGGTGTAATGCATCACTGGGAACTAAATGAATTGCAATTTATACCACTTTGATAATTGCATAAATGATTTTTCATATATTATGCATAATGTGATATGTACCAATATTTGAAAAATGCTGTTCTTATTATTGTGGTATTAATTCCAACCATTTGGTCCAACCCTATGTGACACTATGCGTTTGTCAGCCAATAGCCGAGAGCAGTGGAGACATTACCTGAGCAAACTTACACTGAACAATGTGAATTTCTTTTCACTTTGCAGCTGGTACAGATGATGACTAAGTCAAATGACTACAAAGATTCCTCTGAGAGAAACACTGGCAATACAATCCTGAACACGCCTCCAGTTGCAGGGGAGCACACTTTGTCAGATTTCGAGGAAGCCTCTGACGTTCAGCTCTCTCCCACGGCTACTCGGGGCCATTCAGGATTTATGCTGTACACACCCCATGAAACCCAACGCTGTTCTGAGGATTCTTAACGTGCTAACGGATTAAAGGTCTTAAATAGAACTTCTCGGTCCTACAACTCTGATTAAAATATTTTCACATCATGATGAAAACAAGTAGAGCTGTATATATGACTACTAGTAAGTATTTTGTAGTATATAGTATAAAATAGTAAAAAGGTGAAACCAAAGAATCTATTGTACTTCTTTTTTTTTTTTTATTCTTTACTCTTTATTCAAGAATTTGAATTTAGGTCCGCTGTGAATGTATTTGTGTGTGTGGGCATGTATGTGCTTGTGTGCAAGTCCTTGGCTCTGCAGGAGAGGGGTGGACAGGTCAGAGAGAAAGAGTACACCCACATCCTATACGTAAAAATAAAGTACCCTCTCTTTCCTTCACTGGATGGCAAACAACTCGTGCTATAGTTCCTGTGGCCCACACACTCACAAACCATATGGATAATATGGTGTGAATCCATCTCATGTTGATTCATGTCAAAGTATAGCATGTGTGAAATTACTCTATTCACAGTGCTGCAGTCTTCTGTAAATCCAAGGCCTCCTACTATATCATCAACACCCAGTCACTTAGTTGTTGATACAGTTGGACCTTAGCTCATGTTTACATAGCCATGGGGTACCATTGTTATCCTTCCCCCTACTCCAATGCCCTTCTGCCCCTCGACCCTCACTTTCAAAAGATGTGTTGGAATCTCCTGGGGATAAGCAAGAAGGCTGGGGATGTGTCCGTGAGTGTGAGTGTGTGTGTGAGTGTGAGTGTGTGGTGGTGGTGGTGGCGGTTATCAAGGGAAGCCGGTATGTATGCTTCAGAGAGCCTAACTGTGTTCATTGCGGAGCTCATACTGTGGAGGAGCAGGCTGCTGCCCAGGTCCGTGCTTTTGAGATAAACACTCCCCTGCTGTGTTCAGATGTGTCAAGTTTTCAGTAGAGTGAAATACATGTGCAAGTGTGTGGCGACCTGCACCCACAGAGACATTAGTTTGGACACACACGGACTTTCCATGTCTTCCCAGTGACCTGCAGGGGTCAGAGTTCCTTCACCTCGCAGTCCCATGTGTCAATGATCAGACGTTACTTCATCAAGACTGCACAGCTTTTTCAGGCCGTCTAGGCAGGCGTTACTCTGTAACTCACTACAGTGGGTCGTCTGATTTCCTCCTCTCCCTGAGTAAATCTGAGTCAGCCTCACCTGTCAGTGGGGTAATAAATAATTTATATGATGGCATAAATGATTCATAATGCAATAATCCCATGTCACTCGCCTAATGGGACCTACAGTGGATAATGTTTAATGACATTCCAGGGTATTATGTGAATAATAGCTCCTCCACGTTGCAGGCATGAAAATTATACCTGCTTACTATCCTCTGGCAAGAGACTCTCAGCCAGGGAGAGCGCCAAGTATTGGCCCCGCCAGCCAAAATGCGAATGAGCTCTAATGGAAATGTTGAACGTGGATGTGGCAGCCAAATAACCAGGCTAGCAAGGCCGCTACCTAGTAGCCCGACTTGTAATAGAGATATCACTGGATAGGCGTGTTTCACCAAACGGACAGCATGTGGTTTTAAATGACTGATATGCTCACAGGTATCATTAGCTATCTACAGATGGCCATGCATTTGTGTGTGTGTGTGTGTGTGTGTGTGTGTGTATGTGTGTGCGTTTGTGTGTGTGTGCATATGTGCATGCTTGTGTGTATAATTATGGATCTCCCAGTGCTGAGCGAGAAACATTTCTCTTTGGGAAAGCCATCTGCTGAAACAGACCTGCGCCATTCATCCTGAGTCTAATTACCATGCAGGACAGCACGGAGTGGAAAAATGACATCCAGGAAAAAAAGACAGAAGAGAGACGAATGAATGATACAGTTTAAGGGAGTCTATGATTGGCACTACTTTTCATTGCAAAAACTGACAACAGCACTTGATCAAAAGAGGGACAGGACGAGAGTGCATCAGTGACCGATCTCTGTAATAAACAGTTCAGTTGTGCCACAGATGCATTTCTTCTGAATTGTCGAGTGACGTTCCTTTCCCAAATCCCACTAAACTGTTCTCTTCATACAATAAGAGTATAGGTAAGGAAATGGTCCCATTGATTCCCTTTGTTTAAGTCCCAGTATGTATTTTACCATTCTTTTTTTTAACACTGCCACAAGCTTTCCATGACAATAACACTTTCTTTGGTGCTTTTTTAACATAGATTAAGTGCAATTGTATATAGCTTATATATTTTGAAGAGTTATCAATATGAACATTAAAATAGGAAGTTTCCTCAGAGGCATAGCTGACAGTATAAATGTTCAAAGGTGAACCTCAACTCTAAAATCATAATCAAAGATATGCATTATTCTGTCACACAACCAGCGCATAGTTTTAATTAACCAGAAAGCTTGAAAAGCTTTGTAAAGCTGTAATGTAAATTGATTTACTTCATTCAACTTGGTTTACTTTGCTGGTATTTACGTAAAGAGAGCAGCTCTCTGCCTCGTAGGGACATAGGATCTCACAGCTAACACAGCTTCAATCACTTCATCAGCTGAACATATGGGGATTTAAATCTACATGGACAAGACATAAGGTTCTATGAAATACTTCAGACAAAACAGTGAAGATGTTGAATAATGCAGAGCTTTATACCATTTATAGAGTAAATATAAGTGCAAGGAACTCACCTTTATAGAAGAGTTTTAGCCGGGGGACGTTGTTCTTGGTCGTGGTCTGTTGAGCTACGCTGCCCTCTGTCCTGCAAAGAACCATCCCCAACAGCAGCATAATTCTGCCCCAAAGAAAGCCCATGGTCCTGGGGCAGTAGGGGCCAGATAGGTCCTTTAAATACACGACTCCAGTGCAGATGGTGTCAGATCTGGTCGGGCAGAAACGCTGTTCCTGTTGTCCAGTGAATATGAATAAATGCTGGTGCAGTCCAGACTGGTTCTCACCAGGTATCCCCCCCTGCTAAATTCAAAAACCCCTTTCCTGTTCCAGGGGTCAAAAGCTAAAATTAGAGTCCAACTCCTGGGGAGACAGAACCTGCAAAGCAGAGTTGGGGGTTATGGGTCAATGTCACTGCAAGTGAGACTCCAACACCAGCCCAAGAGTCCAAGGTAAACTTAACCAAACTAAGCACAAAAAAAGAGACTTCCTCACCATACTAAATGACGAATGAGAGAGTTTGGGTACATCTGCCACAGTTTTCGGTCCCGGCACCTAACCTGCGCGAAGCTCTGTCTGAGCGCTCACGTTAACGCCGAGCCGCTACCTCCAGCTGAAGAAAGAAAAAAACAGGTCCAGTTTGTTTCAGCTGTTAATCCAGTCTGCTTTGAGAGCAAAATCTGCACTGACCGTCTCTCCCCAGCTTTCTCTCTACTCAACATTGGTTTGGATTAGTACAGCACCACTCGGTGCAGCTCTGGTCTGTCCCCACAGCACAAGGCACACAGTGCAACTGAGAACAGCTGAGGCAGACAGCATAGTCAGGGAGAGAGATAGAGAGAGGAAGGGGGGGTTGAGAAAAGAAGAGAGTGCAGTGTAGGCGGGAGAAAGGGTGAGAGAGAGCACAGAAAGCATGAGAGAAAAGAAAACTGTGAAAGCAAAAGTAGTAGGAGAGGAAAGGTTAGGGCAAGGCAAAAGGTTAGAAAGAGTGTGAAAACAGGAAAACACAGCGGAACATGAAAGTGGAACATTTGGAGGAAACTCATTCGAAGTGAGGATTCTCTTGTTTTTGGTTTATTGTGTAGATGTATGTAGACAGCTTTTATTTCTAATCTTGCATTGTTCTGTTTATTCTTTCCTTCTGAAGACTTGCAGGATTAGTGGTATCCATTTCATAATGATCTGTGAACTGTTTTATTAATATTTCCAATTTATAATCTCACTTCTGGTCAAGTATTTCAACCTCTAAAGTCACTTTTCAATTTTCGTTTTCTATTTATTCATGTATCAGGAGAGAATATCAGTGATGCCATCACAAATTACAGCAGATCTTTATCTCTCCTCTGGGTGAAGAAGCCAGACATTGAGACTGCAAAGAGACTATACCAACTGCATACTATTTAAGTGGCCCCTTCTCAATGTAAAATATCATTTTACCTGAGTCTGATGGATTAGTGGCAAAGATGCCGTAACATTGTCGTAGCTCGTGGTTTATCTAGAACTATCTGGACAACAGACAAACGCAGCTTGTCAGACTCATCTGTCTGGTGATGGCGCCACTTGAGTTTTAACAATCTCATGGGTGAACACAGAAGCTCCTAGAATTAAGTTATATTTGAGCTTAATTTAATTTTCAAGATAAACAATCTCCCTTATCAGTTAATCTGTGACAAATGACATTCTGTGGAAAAACAAGACACGTTTTAGTTCTGACATCAGAACATAATTCCCAGAATTAAATAGAGCGAGTTTACCAAACATGGGCATGGACATAAACAAGTACAAACATTTTCACACCATGTTCAAATCTTTATCAGCAACAATCTATGCCTCTATAGAATAATCTGGTCTTGGTGAAAAAAACAGTAAGAGTCCCGCTGACATGAGCCACATTTTACAAAAATACAGTGTTCCGAAAACATTTCAAGATATTAAATATTCACTTTAAAGGCAGATTAATTGGGCATTTATTGGCTACTCCATCATAGTCTGAAGGGGAGTTCCCTGTCTTTTCTCTGAAAGCATTCCAAATGAGATGTCAATCTAACGCTAAACAGTAGACCCTCAGTGAGCTGATTCCTTCTCGTGGTGAATGATAATGACTTTAGTAGCAATGGTGTGTGGCTATATCCATTTGGATAAAGAGCCATCAGACAGTGGGAGGAGAGCTGAACTAATCTTGTGGCGAGAGGATGGGCCTCACGGTTATGCTAATGTAAACTGGCGCTCGGAGGTTCCAGGGAGAACACTGGAGACTATGGGGAACAAGTGTCACGCCACAGTCTCTGCTTCCCAAACAGACTGGACTAGGGCCTGGAACAGACAGATCCTTTTCTTTGCCATGTGGAATTGGCAGTGTTGACGAACCAGTTCATCATTCCAAGGATCGTGTAACACAATCTGCCATAACTAAAGCCAGACGGAGTGATTGTTTGAGGTGAATAGTAGTGAATGGCCCACTTGAGAATGTTACTCCTCACTTCTTCTGGTCAAACTCCTTGCATGTTGATAACAGCAAAGTGTTTATTGTGCATTCTGATGTTCATGTGCTCAAGTCAATAACAGGTACTATAGCTTCTTCTACTATACATCACATAAACAACGCCATCGAAACTCTTAGTTGAAGTACTGTCACCTATTTGATTCTTATCAAAAATGCATATTCAGACTTGAAAATTGGCTGCTTGATTCTCTTGGACACTCCGCAAAAAAGGCAGTGTTGAAAATGTTCTAGTTCCAAACACAGGGGAGTTAACCAGAGCTTATTTAGAGAGTTTTCCATTTATCCTATGAATTCCACTGAACCTTCGAATTTTTTTTTATTTATGAACCAGACAAATTGTCTGTCTGTTACCTGGCAGTATACTAAATAGCATTAGTCCAATAAAAGGAGGGGCAATCCTCAACCTTTTACAGGGCCCAAAGAGAGCTGTTTGTTTCAAGGAGAATGCCCTTTTTTGAAGCACCAATTCAGCCTCATGGTCTAACCTCCTCTATTCACTAAGACAGTGGGCCTGAAGTACTCTGGCCATTTCAGAGTTCATCAACTCATATGTGTGATTGCAGGAGGAGAAGAAGGGCTTCTTTAAGTTGTGGAGGGCTATGGTATGTTTGGAAGTGGGCTTGATAAGGGATGTGGAGTAGGGACAGCAGTGGAGATCTGTCAATACCCACTGAGAGGTGGAGCCCCCCATCAGAGTTCACTCAGGCCTCCTTAAACAATACTCTCCCCACCTCACCACACCTCCTGCCCACACAAGTACACCCCCAACCCCTCTGATCTTCCCACATGTGAGCTGCTTTCCTCTTCTGCCTCTCTCTGAGCCTCACCTCCCCCCACTCAACACAAGCACATACATTAACCCCCATCTGCTTCCATGTATCCCCATCTCTCTGCACCTATGCCTCCAACCAAAAAAACTCTCCATCACTTCTGCCATTCTTCTGTCCATTACCTCTTTTCTCTGTTTCATCCTCTCTGACCTCCAGCTACTCTCGACAAGCCTGGGACCATAATCCCCTAAATGAGAGGATTTGGCTCAGCAAAATGAACCACAAGCCAAAGACAAGCAAATTAACCACATTTGCCGCCCACCTACCATTTACAATACGAGCCTGCATAGTTTATCCCGACATCCACCCACCCAGCTGTATTTAAGATTAGCTTCATGTCAGGCAGGAGTGAGTGATTAGAGCAGGCAGCATGCAAACCCCCCCCCCCCCCCCCCCAAGGCTCACATCCTCCAAAAGTTCATGAATAAAAACTAACAAGGGTAATATTACAGGTCCAAGCATAGAAGAGCCTGTTGAGAAGAATTTGTCAAGGTGTTAATATTCCATCTGCCTTTCAGTTCCTCTGAGTGGAGTGAATAAGATATTTGAAAACACTGTGAGATCTGAGATTTAATTATCATCCCCCAGAAGCAAAATTAAAACATTTTGTCACTGTTTACATTCTTATGGACCTGGCTATACGATGAAGTGATGCAGTTTGCCCCCACCGCCATTGATAGTAGGTTACAGTACTACAACCATTGAACAAACACACATGCAGCGATGGAAGCCAGCTGTGAGATTGGGAGCTATTGGGCTCAGCTGAAGTCTTCAACAACTTACCTCAGGGGCATCTGGGAGACAATGTAAAGATAAAAGCACATCTAATCGGACTAATGCTAAACACTAGTTTTACCATTCAGCACACTAGCTGGGAGAGTAACATCATACTTTAGCTTATCTGTCAACGCTATCATTAAAACGAGTGTAGAAAAACTATTTTCCACTCCATGATCTCTTCCATGTAAGCAGACTCATGAGAGTGTGGCATAAATAGACAGAGTATGCCATGCACTATTCATGACTGAATAAACTACAGGCTGTTGGTGATTTACTCTTTCTTAATGAAAAATTAATGAAAAATACAGCAAAAACCTCAGAGCAATGAATAAATTACCGTGAACAGTGTATCGTCTTTGAAACTGAAGCAACCACACCCTTATTGAGGCAACCACAGGTCCACTATGGCAACATTGAGAGTTTGTGTAATCAAAAATGTACATTCTGTATGTACACAGAAAATCTGAAGCATGGTTGCACAACAATCTCAAATGACATTACATATTAACGAAAAATGCAAACTCCATTCTATTTACCAAGCAGGACAACAACATTCTAGGATCCAAAGATACAGCGTCTGTTGGATTTGCTTTACTTTTACAACACCTACATGAATTTATCATCCTCCATCAATATTTCAACCGTCAGGCTACCAGCTTCTCACCTCCACGGGGAACAACAAAAACACACTGCCTCTCTCTGACTCGCCTGTAGCTATCCACAGTGTGACAGCACAAGTACTCAGTTTATGGGTTATATACTCTATACTATATAAAGTCACACGGTACGAGAAATTCTGCAAGTCACTCAAGACATATTATATCATATCATACATATCATATATCTTTCCACTGTTTGATTGTGTTAGGTTAGATAATGGGAAAGAGTGCAGGCTATACAGTAAGTATAGTGGTCGATACATGAATAGCACTGAGCCTTGTGAAATTTGTGAGCAGAACTTTTGATGACTGCATGAAAACCATTAATGTCCAACAGAATTAAAGCAATATGATACTTTTTTATTTGCCCTCCCTCTTGGAGGTTAGTGTGCAGGGTCAGCGACAGTACACTGCCCTTGGAGTGTTTCATAGTTTTGGCTCAATATTTCAGCAGTGGGGACTCATTGCAGGATATACTTAACTATAACTGTACATTACATACCAACACCTTTCCACATTTGGTTCCAAGTTCCTTAGTAAAGCTGTGCAGCACCCCTTGGCAGACACATGTAATCTCCTTGACTTGACAGTCTTTTCCATAATTGGGCTTGTTGCAGAGGTGTTTCTTTGATAGCGGTCTGCTATCATAGTGAATCAGCTTCTCTTATAAACTGTATTTGTCCCAACTGGGCTTTTATTGTTGGGAGATACAAACCAGACATTCAGTGCAATGCAGTTTTAGTCATGCACCATTTCTTTCTCAGCTAACTATCAATGAATTAACTCAATTAGGCCTCCTTAGAAAGAAACCATCACATTTTCTCGATGAACCTGTAGGGCAGTTCCAAATATCTCTTTATAAACTGAGTTTGGAAACTGTAAACTATTCCTCTGACTTAAGGGCTTGCTGGTGATCAGAAGCAACAACACTTCAATCTACACAACCAAGTCTGAAACACACTCTGAACCGTCTGTAAACTCTCTTTCCACAACTTATATTGTTAAAGCAATTTTAATCCATCATTAAATTCACATCTGCCACATGGTTTGTACAACTGCTGCAGTTGCTGCAGATTTTCTGCACAAAAGTAATAAATCACTCAAGAATAAAACACCTACGTTTGCAAAGCTAATGTGTCAGAGCGTCTCACTTTCCACTTTTCTTCAGCAAGAGGAAGGCCAGATATAATTAGGGGGAGAGAGAGAGAGCAGGAGAGTGAATTACAATGTTCTTTGGTGTGTGTGTGTTTGTGTGGGCGCGAGTGCGTACGTACGTACATGTGTGTGTGTGTGTGTGTGATGGAGACAGACAAGCTGAAACTCATCACTGATGCTGTTTATTGACTCACCTCAGAGTGACAGCCGTCTAGACATCATACAGCTCACTATGTTCACGCTATAGCAAACTGCATTGACATAAATATACGCTTCGCTTTCTTTCTCTCCGTGGCACTCCAGGTGGTTAACACAGCGAGCCCTGTGTGGCTCAAGGTGTGAAGAGCAAAAGATTGGGAACGAGTCGAGGAGAGAAAGAACGGTAAAGCACTAAACCACAGCCCAGCATGTAATGGTATACCTTCTGGAAGTAGACATAACAATAACTTCTTATAGGCAAACATGTGACTGACTCAAACCCCTTTTTTCCCCTGGTTGCGGGCAGCGGCGATGGCAAAGTGGTTAGTAAGACACACAGGAGCTACTGTTCCTCCAGTTTCAAAAAGTTCTAACCTGCTGATACACTATTCTTAGATCAGAGGCATCTGTTCCTGTTTGCTCAACTCTGCCAAGTCATACAGAGTCTTGACATAATAATCAACATTTCCTAATGGTTTTGCTCCATGAGGAACAAAAATGTTACTGTAAAATCTAACTACATTCACCCTGAGTGTAGTTTTACAGAGAAGCCAGCGTACCAGGCCGCAAAAGTCTGGGGATTATGCCCTTGCTGGGTCTTTGATCAGAAAAGAATGGGGTCAGCTGAAAACCTGCATCACTACAGGTTAAGCCTAATCTCTGAGCCTGTAGCTGCAGTAGTCTGAAAACAATATCTGTCATCTACAATGTCAAAAATTAAAAGAAGGTGGAAAGTTGTCAACAGCAAACATTCTTTACTGATATGATCATGCCTGATCTATCAGAATAATTCTGAAAACAAATTATTTTTACCTATATGGTAAATGTTTGGTTAAAATTGTTTTTTTTTTAAAAACAAAACATTGTTGACTGTTGGTGAGGCTGTGAACTGTTGGGTCCAAATCAGATCCTTCTTTTTCAAAATATTTTGGTGCAAAATTAGTCATCATTGGCGCGGTCAATAATTGCTTCAGTGTTTGCCTTGATTATTTTTTCCTCTCAAAAACAATGCATTCTCAATGTCCTTGTGATGGTCATTTCTGCATTCCCGTCACCGCGCTCTGCTTGCCAACTGACCCCTGAATGTGCACATCAGCAGTGTCAGTTAAGCCCATAAACATTGTGCGTTCTGACATTTAACAATGGATTAACTGACCTTGTCAATAGCAGGGGAGCCTGGGGGGAAGGTGGGGCATGATCGATTGATCCGGGGCGTCTACTTTAATGGGGCTTCTAGTGTTAAGCTGAGGTCAAACAGACGGGATCCATGAGACCTTCCATCCAGATTTATACCGTCAGTCCGAACCTTGACTCTGACATGACACAAGCCCAATATTCCTTGTGCAGCCTTGGACTGTTTTGTCCTTGGTGAATACAATCTCTCTGCTCTAAATCATCGAGAGCCACAAAAGATGAAGGCAAGGAGAAGCACGAGCTGCTTTCAGAAATGAGCTGAAGTCCTGACATTTTCCTGGAATTTTGCAGAGGGACTATATGTGAGAACGCAAATGTTGCTGCGGACAATTTTTTGGAACTCTTCCACTCAGACTCCACTGGAACTCAAATTTCCTGAAAATATCAGAATGAGCCCCAAAAAATTCACAGCAAGCTAGTGGCCGTGTTGATGACTGTAAACGAAAACACTGCTTCCCGCAACCAAATCATCTTCATGGTCCTGCGTCCTGGATGATCTACCCAGAAGACACCGAATGATCCAGAAATGTTCCTGTTGGTGTCAATGAGTCTGACTAGGACAATCTCTTGCTGAGTTGGTCAGATGTGAAAGGCAAACTTCAAACTTCAAACAGACATTTTCCAGAGTTCATGTCTGAAAACAGATATGACCGGAGGAAAGAACATGAACAGTAAGAAAACTGAAGCAAAAAAGGTATGTACAAGTTCAATTCAGTTGGTAAGAAAGGACCAGAGAACACAATCTTTACTTGATATTTCTGAAGCAATAGAATAATCAGTGTCCACAGGTGAACATCAATCGTCATTGGTTCACCCACCCCTTTGTGCAAAATGCATCTCTGAGAGGGGTCAACCTGATGCTGCATGGGTCAGAAACTTACTACACTACCTTCTGCCCACATGACCCCAAATTAAACCCACCAGATACAACCTCTGGCTGGTGTCTTCTGTCATCCCTCCCTTTCTTGTTCACACTTCTCTTCCCCTGTCTTGTCTACGTCTGCCTACACTCATCCTGACAACCATCCAGTGTTCTGGAGCCCCAGCGAGGAACTCACTCCGCCGAGGCCCTGGGGAGGTTGATAAAACAGCAGCAATTCCACACTAATTAGTCAAGAGGAAATTGCACCTCCTTTTAGCTTATTGCTGGACACAGAGCAGAAATGTGACTCAACATGTCTTTCATCCTGCCCAGTCGGCCCAGGTGCTGACTCTGAACATCCCGTGGCACATTCCCCTCTACATTGGATGAACAAAAATGTGACACTTATATGTGACACGATAAAATGTTGCACTATTTGCATTAACCTCTTCAACCATCATTCCTCCTCTGACCTCCTATATTTACACTCATCCACAGGTGTTTTCATGTGCACACACTTCAATTTCTGCTGCTGTCTGCCAGGTGCGGCAATATAATTTTAACAAGATTTTTAACATCCCGACTCATAAATAATCTTTATGATGTGGGGGGAAAAAAAGCATAGTGGATTAATGCCCCATTTGTATAATGGCTCGCCACAATCGGAGCCTTGCTTTGACCCTTATATTGCATTGATGTAAACATTACAGACATGTTTTTAACAGATCAAATTTCACGTCACATAAAAAAGCATTCATCAGAATGAGTGCCCTGCAGACAAAAACAAGTCATCATGAAAGGATAGTGTGTTTAGTTTCACTTCTCAGTAGAAAGGCTGCATTCCTGTAAGTTAATACAGGGTGCTCACCGACTATCAAGAGTTCCTGCTCTGAATTAGGTAGAGAGAACCGCTACAACTTGCAGAACGAGACGGGGGTATTATTGTATGACCCCCTTAACGAAAGTATCAATAACTGCTGGGTTTTTCACGGTTGAGTAAACCATGAATAACCTGGGGGGAAGAGAGAAAAAACACATATCTATCCCTCAATCTGTGATCACAGCACTGATAGCAAGCACTCTCACTAGGCCGGCAACAAGAAGAGAAGAGAAGCTTACACAGCATTGTCATTTATCCTCCTTTCCCTAATCCCTTTATCTC
Source organism: Scophthalmus maximus (assembly GCF_022379125.1). Classification (NCBI taxonomy): domain Eukaryota; kingdom Metazoa; phylum Chordata; class Actinopteri; order Pleuronectiformes; family Scophthalmidae; genus Scophthalmus; species Scophthalmus maximus. The sequence goes on along the minus strand of NC_061521.1, from coordinate 16,254,700 downwards.
ATCCTCATCCTCATCATGGTGCCCTCACTCTGAAGTGACCCACGGATGAACGAGGATGAAGGCAAACACTGTTACAGTGAGTGGGCACATTCTGCTAATGCTGCTGATTGCATACAAACACAAACAAAGGAGCTCAGCAGGCCATCCAGACTTGCACAGTCACTCTGTTTTCGCCTGTGCCCCTTTGGCCTCCATGTTCTGTGCCGCAGCCTGCACGGCCGCCTGTGATCACAGTGGGTTCGAGTGTCCGACCTGTCACCTGCAATCATACCATGCTCTGCGTCTTTTCACATCTAGTAAACATGGGTTTAAATGATTGTTAACGAAGGGCTTCATTTTCTAATCCAGTTCCGTACATTGTTTACTATTTCAAGTTTTTCAAGTATATGCCGCAGTTAAGAAGCCGTCTGTGTGTGAACGACCATTCTGTATAAATGTCAGTCTCTCCAGTTTTGATGATATACTTTCTTTTGGAGATGCATTAGAAAAATAGCCCAGTGTCAAACCTCCTTCCATGAAGTCAATATTTTGCCTTGTTTGTTGAAAATAATCAAATTCAGTAGAAAAGGGGGACACAATGAACTGCATCATTCTAATTATGTAACAAAATCATAATTGAGAACACGGTGTCAGATACAGTGTAAAGCGGGTAATCAACTAAACCAGCGGCAGTGTATTACTATGCTTGGCTCCGTCTGCCAGTCTGTAGTCTGCCATGCAGCTGCAACATATACTGTGATGCAGTCAGCAGTAATTGAAATAAAAAGCGACTCATCGCCAGCTCTATATTATATCGAAGCTCATGGGAAAGCCCTACATGCGACTATATTACACCACAGAACAATAATAATGTTGTGATCAAACTCAAAACACAAGCTTGTTTTAGACTTGGTTTAGATTTTTAATATTTTGCCACAGCCAGGAGGTTTGTATTATTGCTCCTTCTATCTCTCCTGACACAGACTGTACACCCCGCATACCTTCTGTCTGTAACACCTGTACCGACAGGCGCGCCACAGCCCTGCACCCTGCACTCCATGGGGAGGAACATCGGCACCACGACGGGAGGAAGTGAGAGTTAATGGCACACTGAAAGAGTCTTCTCAAAACAAAGTGAAGCTCACCTCAGGATTTCAGGGTCATTATAACACTCCGCCCTAGAAAGTTACGCCCCTTCCCAAACAAGACGGAGGGAAAAGAATCATCCCTCAGGCTCTAGCATCTACTGTGTTCACTAACGGCCGATATGTATATTTTGATTTGACCTTGTTATATTCACAAGGAAATTGCCATAAATTGGTCTCATTGTCGTTAATTCGGGCATTATAACAGAAAAATGAAATACAATGTAAACTTGCACAATATTTACATATGTCACAGGGTGTTGTTCATAAAAACATTATATTGTGTTGGAGGTATACAGTTTTTTTTTAGTGCTAGTCCCAACCAAATGAGTGTGAAGGCAGTGTTTTTCAATGTTGTTTTGTCCGAACAAGGCCTTATGCTATAATTGTCGTAGTGACAAAGATTGCTTGATGTTGTACAAGTGAGACTGAAACAGCAGTTATTCTATCATAATTATTCTGACCAGAGCAGTGGTCAGACTGTCCACGACTGTCTTTTTTGCTCATGAGGGTTTGTAACTGAGTGAAATGACCCGGAAGTATCTAAGTGGCAGATGTTTCGTATCCTGCTATCTCATCTCCTTAGCATAGGACACGGTGGTAATGATGCAACATTTCAAGCAACCACACCATTGTTGTTTCACCAGGCATACACAATCCGAGACTTATGGAAATCCTTACACGATTGGCTAAGCTCCAAGTCCTTTCAATATCCATTTGTCCATTCGTGTATACTGTATATATTTATTCTCCTTTCTTTCAAATGTAATCTTAAAGTACAAGCATATTGAATTTCTTCAGGCAGGCCACTAAGTCAACCGCACATCATCAGCTGACAGTAGAGAGCTCCATGCCAGCCCACATCAGCTGACCGCTCAGCTGATCCTCTTCTGCGCATTCAATTGGCAAAGGTCACATTTCGCGCTCTTTTTAAGTCGCGTTCACCTGCCCGCTCTTCTTGCTCTGCTGCTGCACGCGGCTTCGCAGGCCATACCACAAGAGAACAGTCCAGCTGTTCCGGTCCGCCTTTCAACTCACCCTGCTGCGCCGCCGTCCGCCGAGGGAATCCATTCACAGAGAGAGAGAGTCGTTCAATCCGCCGCAGCTCCCGACCGAACTTCTTAACACTGATGCCCGGGAAGCCGCCGCCCGCCGCAGACACGCCGGTGGAGTCCCAGCCGGGCGCTGCTCCCGGTCCGCCCGCCGCAGACACGCCGGTGGAGTCCCAGCCGGGCGCTGCTCCCGGTCCGCCCGCTCCGCCAGGTGGTCTGACTTCTTCCGCCGCGGCCTTGCAGGCGGCCCGACGACACCGGTAAGATCGATGACGTCACTCGAACAGCCGCGAGGGCGCCAGAGTCACGGGGATCTCTGATTTATTTATTTATTTTTTATTTCTCCTGCTGTGCAATCTCTCCGAATGTGAGAAACCAAACCCTAGCAGCTCCACTGTGGACTCCAAGGTCGGCGTGCCAGCCTCAAACCTGCCTTTTGAGAAGTGAAATAGGAATAGCCAAATATACTGCTGTCAAACATTTTCCCTGAGGCTCCCTAAGGCTGTAATGGGCATTTCAACTGCCGTTTATGAATCATTTGACCACTGATTCAAGGTTCATGGCTGGTTTGTAGAGCCGTTGTCTTGCTTCGTTGCGATGCTTTATCTAAAATAAAAATAATAAACGATGCTCCGTCCCACTGTGGAATGCCCATTTTTTATAATTCCATCCATATAATATTTTGTTGTAACTTCCTAATGCTAACTGATGGTTGACTGTAGCCTATGGAAAACGTCCTTCCTCAGGTGAAGTGACTCTTTTGGACAGGAAACCTAACTTGAAATTGGTTTCACGGTGTAATTGCAGTTGAATTTTCCTGAAACGTTCTCTTGACCTTAATGATTTTCCATCTGGGGAAAATCATTGTGTTAGAAAAGGAGATGTTTTAGAATTTTCAACCCACAGCCTACATCATCTGCTCAAGCATTATATCACTAAAGCAACAAACTGCACGCCATTATTTCTGCAGGCCTGTAAGAGATTGTCTGGAAAAAAATTTATGATGATCTTTAAAAGTACTGATGTAAGCTAAAGAAAGCTGACTTCCCTGTAACTTCCAGCTAATGTCACTCCCAGAGATAAACCAGTAGGATGACACTTTAATGTTGAACTTCCAGGCGGCATTCTGCAGTAATGGCTGATACGTGAGATAACAGGGAAGCAGTAGATAATGTGTTAATGGGTGTTACAGACGTGTCAATTCATCATGTCTTAATTAGTCTTACCTTCATTAACTTTATCTTAATAACGCTCTGCTAAAATTAATGACTCGTTTAGCTAATTAGGATGTCACACTATACAACAGACCACGTTTTATAACCCCGTGCTCTTGGAGCAGCTTTGGAGAATGCCAAATAATCATTTAAGTTAATTTAATAAGGCTTTGTCCTTCAATGACATGGACTGACTTTTATTTCCGAGCAGCAATCTAACCGCAAAGGGTTTGTCCGCATGTACACAGGCAGGTATGTCTACGTGTCAGTGAATGTGTGCGCCCAGGTGGGTGTGACGGGTAATGTGGGGGAAAATGCCCAAATCCCCTGTTCCTCCACGCTGCCTGCACCTACAGAAAAGAGTAAATCTGATACTTTGTCACAGTTTGCAAACAGAAGCGTCCGGTGCAGCACAGGGGTTCATCTGATGGGTCAGCTAGCGTGAACTGGTGGAGCACCCAGCTGTGTCAGCACCGGGGGGGGGGGGGGGGGGGGGGCTTTGGGTGGGGGTGATGGCTGAGATGATAAGAAGCTAGAGCAAGAGTTGACGAGATGATAAGGAATTCAGAAATAAGTGTCTGGATTAAGGCAGGATAGGAAATAATTGCAAAAAGGTGGATAGGGAAATGAACATATTAGGAGCACTGAGTTCAGTGAACAATTGCACAGGAGAATCTTTACACAGAAACAAACTTCTGCGATTTTCAACATGAAAGGCTGTTGTAAAACCACCATTGTGTCGGCCACAATTTGAAGCAGATCCCTTAGCTGTGAAGAGGCTTGAAGGAAATCTGATCCGTTGTGACCAGGGTAGTTTTTCCAAGATAACCTTGGAGATAGTAGTTGACATTGGGTCAGAGATTTTGACATAGTTGACATGCATCATCACTTTGATGTGGACTAAAAGGAAGGTCATGTTTCAGCAGTAACCAAGACATTTGTCAGAAAGGAGGATTGGGTTTTAACAGTAGCTAAGAGATCTATCAATCAAGTTTCAAGTACACACACGTGTTGCATGTAAATAAAGGAAAGTAGTAGATGAGAGAAATAGTAGTATCAAAACTTCCAACTATATTCCTGCTGGTTTAGGATATTGGTGACATCTCCAGTAATGATTCCTAATGTTTGTCCAACCAAATATACCAGAAAATGCCCACAGTTCTCCATCAGGAAGTAATTTTTCAAAACATGCCACCTTGACATTTTCATTTTGGTGATATTGCTTCACATTTTTTCGGCTACAACCACATGTTAAAATCCACAACAATCAAATGCAACTATCATGTAATTGCCCTGTCATTATTCAATTATATCTGCACAATTTTCCAATCTCTGGACATTATTAAGGGTTAGCAATGCTCCAGAACTTAAGACATATTGCATGTTAAGTAGCAAAGCCTCAAAGCATTCCTTGGGAATTCCTCCATTTATTTGCTCTATTGACAGAGGACTGAATCTGTCTAGATCCTTAACAAAGACACTCTGGTGAAAGAAATATTGAAGTGCCAGCAAACATTCGACTCGAATGCTTGTTCCATAAGGAAATTGTAACTTGGGATTTGCTGTTGACAGACTGTGGTGAGAGCAAAGTTGTAGCACATTTCGTTTGAGCTAACTTAAGGCTCAATTAGCCCCCTGCTCGCTGACTCTAACATGGTGTGAAGAGGCTGTAATGAGAGGAAATAGTATAAGTGACTCCATGCTTTCTGACACACTATGATGTTATACTTATACTTGTCAAGGTATAAGCTGTTATTACAGTTATGCATTTGCATATTTCGTACATTAATCATTCAGCTCCTAGAAACACTGCAGATTTCACAGGCATGGGTTGAGCAGTAGCAGAAGAGTTATGCTTACCCCCTTTGACCTCACTTCCAAGTGTTAATGGTCAGCTTCACTTAATGAGAGGTATTCTGTTGCATTGTGCCCAGAGAAAAACAAAAACCAAGTGCGTGATTCTGGCTTTGCAAGAGTTGACCATGTGAGGGGGAGAATTTAGACTGAATTCCCACAGACAATGCATTTTCAGTTCAAGCTGGCCCAAATATAATGCGTCAGCAGAGATTCAGAATGCAGGCTGCAACTTTGCAGGGGCTGGGACACTGACAATGACATTTGTACTAAAGTAATGCACAGACTTTGATATAATTATGTAAAAGCAGATAAAAAAATATGTCAATAACTCTTTTTTTGTCACTCTTGCCGTTAGTTCGTAATTTTTTGTAAGGTAAGGGAGTGGTGTTGTTTAGGAGAGTATAGAGTCTGTTCTCCCTTTTTCTCTCTTTCTCTCTCTCTCTCTCTCTCTCTCTCCAGAGACTGGACAGCTGTGCACTATCTATCTATCTATCTATCTATCTATCTATCTATCTATCTATCTATCTATCTATCTATTTATCTATCTATCTATCTATCTATCTATCTATCTATCTATCTATCTATCTATCTATCTATCTATCTATCTATCTATCTATCTATCTATCTATCTATCTATCTGTGTGTGTGTGTGTGTGTGTGTGTGTGTGTGTGTGTGTGTGTGTGTGTGTGTGTGTGTGTGTGTGTGTGTGTGTGTGTGTGTGTGTGTGTGTGTGTGTGTGTGTGTGTGTGTGTGTGTGTGTGTGTGTGTGTGTGTGTGTGTGTGTGTGTGTGTGTGACATTATTTGGACCAGCATGAGTCACTGTCAGCACCTTTAACAAGTCCCCACAGTGAAGCACGGCAGTAAATAAGCCTCCACGCTTTGCAGCTGCTCACTTAGCAGAACACATCCCTGTACATAGCTTTTAATTAAAGACTTAAAAAGCAGCGTAAACACATATAGAGACATGAAGAATTACAACACTTTCCACAAATGATTTGTACCTCTCTGTGGTAAATTGAATTCCTTTGACTAACTTTTGACATCTCACATCATCACATTGCATCACAAGAGCTGTGTAGGAGTTTGTGTAACCTATTCCCTGCACTGAGTCTGGCAGCCACTAAACTGATAAAGAAGGTGGGGAGTTGTAGATGCGTGGGGGGGCTGGATGGGGTAGGGGTGTATGGGGAGGATAAACGCACCCACTAACTTCCTCAGTGAAAACTATGACAAGATGTTATTCTATCGTCTGTCATGACCTGAGCATTCTACAATATAGTCTATCATGTCAGATGGAGCCATATTGAAGAGATTTCCTTAAGCTTCACACCTGGGATGAATACAAGAGCTGTGAGCATTTTATCTTCTGAAAATCTCTCTCGGACCATTGTGCCAATTATGAGACTCTACAGACTTCATAAAAGCCTTGAGTTTATTATTGAACAGTGAAAACTTCATGGATCCATTAACTGGGCTGCCGTCATAAATCACACACAAGCACACACACACTAAGTCGTTCTTCTTGTTACTATGTTGATGGGATACACTCAGAACACACCGGTTTGTGTAATGAGATCACATGGTATGTTTGCTTTCCCCTGGGTGGATTTTCAGGCACATCCCATATCTGTTATTCAGCCCAACCACACCAACAAGCTGTAGATGAGATAAATTTTATTGCCATGACAAAAAAACAAAACGATGCATTCACTGAGGTGCTTACTCTAAGAGCATGAAATCGGAGATGACAGGACAACAGACCTCTCTGTGGATAACTAACAACAACTCTCCAGTCTCTTACCCAACAAAGACATGTCACGTCTCCTGAAATGATCCTGGTAGAATGCTGTTGAAACAAACAAAAGAGTGTGCACTTACAGTTATTGATCCAGATTGATGTATCTGACTCTTTTGGGTGCATCAGAGAGAGAGAGAGCGCATGTGAATGATGCATGCTTCCAGCCTTTGAACAGTGTTTGCGGTTGGAGTAACATCACTACAGCACTCTACTATCTGCCAGCTTAGGTCGTTAGCATCTCCCTTTCCTTAATTTTCTCTCTGTCGGTCATAAACACAGTTGTGTCCGTGTGTGTCCGTACACGCACTGCTCCTTCCTTAGCTACTCAGTCTTACCGTGGACAACCACACCGGTGTATGAATGTGTTGATGTGTCTCACAGAATCACCTGGGAGATGAGTGGTGACGTCAGTGGCTCTCAGGGGACAGGGGCTGGCAATGGGCATGCCCGCCTGCTGCCTGCCCCTGTGGGGAACCTGGGAGTGTACTGTATTTGGCAAAGCCTGAGACAGAGAGACGGGCAGAGTGAATGAAGAGTGGAGGTGGAGAATCACACATGTGAAAGTCTCCCAGAGGAGGAAGGATGTGCTGAGATACAAATGTCACACCAAAGAGATCCAGCTAATGAGGAAAGTCTCATCCATGACTCATTCATGGAGACTTTGTGACTGACTGTGTCCCAGACGACACAGACAAATAAAAAGGCTATAGTATACACAGCAAATGGTTAACAACTGTACTGCACACAGTAGACACAGCCTGCATGGTAACCCTTTAGAATATTCCAGCACAGCGGCTAATCTTTCCTTTTCAACAATCCACCGCATGATTCATATGATCCATTTTCTGTATGTCCTCAACCAGAAATCACACACAGAACCAGAACAGTTTTAAATTTGGAGACACGTGTCATCATGTCAAATTGATGCCGTTTATTGTCAGAGCCTATTAATGGGATGTCCACTGGGACTAGACCACAATCCACTTAGCTTGGGCTACGATAAAAACACACATGCCCAGGCGAGAGAAATGGAACCACATACAGTCATGGCAATGGATGTGGTTTCCATCAACACACACTGTCACTGCTGTGCGGCAATGGAACAGCCACATATCCGGGACCTACAGAGTAACTTATTTTTAAAACTACACACACATCCCCACCGGGCCACCTCTGAAGCTGTTTTTCCACCTACATTCATTTATGTATTTTTCACACCCATATTCAGAATCAAGAAGCAAAACCGCACTTTGTGGTTTTTGAGTTTATGTCAGCCCATTTATAATTTTTCTATCTATTCATTTGTGTGTTCTGATGTCATTGAGCAAAAACCCAGTTTAAACAATAAACAATTGTCTTTAAGACTTGTCAGATGCAAAAATGCCGCACATTTTTTAAACCAAAGAAGAGTTATGCCGTTCACGTTCATTTAATGTGACAAAAACCAGATAGCAGCTGACTCTGGCCCAGATTCACTTCCACTTCTAGAGGCAGTGTACATTCAGGAGTGGCAGAGCCATGTGGAAGTCACAGCTATTAAGCTGAATCAAAATAGATGCAGTCCAGGCTCATAGTAACAAAATTGTTGACATCCACTTCTACATCCATACACCTCAAACTGCATCAGTATGTGCCGAAGGACACTCGAGTGGGTCCATTTAAAAAATCTCAGCCAGAACCTAATGAGTCTCTGGGACGAATGTAAAGCATTTGACTTTTGCTATTGCATGCAACAGGTGGATGACCCTTCAGTTTTGGCAGGGTCTTCTGCCCTGTGCTTATTCAGTGGTGTAGTGGATTCGAACGAGGAGGCTCTAGTTTTTATGCTCTGCCATTGCCAAAGCCACAATAAAAAAAATATATCAACGCAGTGGAAGGTGTTATGGGTAGTCATGGGTGGCTGAGGCTCAAAGAAGCGCTGATGCACAAACCTCCCTGCCCTGAACATCAAGCAGGCTGTTGGAATTCAAAGTTTGTCGGGAGCTCCAATGGTTGGCTCACACTTCCAAGGTCATACTGAGAACAGCCAAATGGCAGATACTTGACAGCATGTCAATATTGTCAACTCAGGACAGGCTTCATCCAATCAATAGTAAAGACACCAAGCCACAAGCTTCAACTGAGCAAGGACAGAGCCAGATCTGTTTCCATCAATCAGCAACTAGTAATGGAACTGTGGTAATCTGATCCTTCACTTTCTTAACCATAAATTCTTCTCATGCATGTCTTCCTTTCAGCACACTTGAGAAATGGAAATGGTTAACAAGCTAACAATTAAACTAATGCAGAGTCATGCCAAATACTATGCAGTCAGCACTATCACTGGCAGTTATTCAATGTGGTGGAGTGCCAACAAATACTGTACACTCAACCACACACTCACAATGTGTGTGGCTGGTGTTAAAGTCATGCACGAAAGTTGATGGGTTTGAATTAGGCAATTGCAGAAACCACAGCACCCGAAAAAACTTTGTATATTCTGTGTGAGTAAGTGTTCATATTTTTTTATTTTTGACAACATTATTATTATTTTACCACAGAAATGTTTTCATTACATGATCAATAGCTCCATTGTGTACCTAAATTAACTGTTGGATATGATTGATCAAATGGCGAACATCTGCAGTAGCAATTTGCTCCCATTTGTGTATGTGTGTGGGGTTGGTTGGGGGTGGGGTGAAGCTTAAGTGGGTGTCTCTCCTGGTCCCTGTCCCAGACTGTGCTCACCAGGGTCGTAAAGTTATCCAGTGTCACCACAGGACTATTGGATGGCTGTCAGCAAGCTAAATTAAAAACCACAAGCATGCAGTGTTTAATTTCTATGTTTTTACCCCTTATGGAGTGGGACTGTCTGCTGCTGTGCTGCTATGTAGTGTGTGTGTGTATGCACATGATACCTGTGTCTGTCTGTCTGTGTGTGTGTGTGTGGGGGGGGGGGGGGGGTTGCTGGTCACCTTTAAAAAGCCCATCTAAATGTTCTACTGTCTCTCTGTCCTGTGCCAGACAGGCCAACCTAATCTAATAGCATTGCATAAACAACATGGATGAATAATTTGTCTGTTATGAAAGTGATTTTCTTTTTCCATTATGATAGACTACGCGGTGAATGGTTGAACTGAGACATGACCCATTCCAATTCCATCAGCAAAAACTCATTTAAATCAAATTAGTCCAAATGACTAGAATATTTAGCCAGACCAAGTTGTGAATCTATTGAAATTCTTTAAACATAAGAGCCAAGACACAATAAGAAGTCTTTAGAGATAATTATATGTCTGTACAGATCAGCATAGTGTTGGTGAACTTGGTAAACAACAGTTATGCAAGGCTCCATCGTGATTAGTGGCCCAACAACAGAAGAGCAGTACACCACGTTATACTGTTTATAGGCTTGAAATTAAACTTAATAGTTTTATTTGGACACTGTTGAGCAATCAACGTTGTAAGTACAGTTTTTCATTACACTCAGTGAAACCCGACGGAAGAACTGAAACTTTAACAGAAGAAGTAAGGATTTAAATGTGAACTTGTATATACCCTGTGGTATCCACAGTCATGGACCATAACAGACCTTTCACCAGTAATCAAGCATATTAGAGTTCAGCCATTTCAGATACAGGACATTTCTCTGACCTCCATTGTAAAGAGCGAAGTGGAGATTCTGCCGATGCCCTTTACCAACCTGCACCATGGTAATGCACAAGTGAAGAGAGAAAGGAATGTGACCAGACAGATGAAGAGGGAATTAAACATAGGGAACAAAAGTCTGATCACAAAAACCTCCAACCTTGCCCCAGATTTAAACACAGTGGAAGTGTTCGTATAAAAGAAAGAGGCAAAGACAGCAAGAACAGCAGTGTACTAGATTTTGACCTTGTCTTGTTTCCTATGAACCCCAAGTGGAAACCAAAATCTAGACCTATATGAATGGAATAATCCAAAACACTTTGAGAGCCCAGGGGGTCAGAAGTAAAAAGGTTCAGAACCAAAGAGAACCACTAATGCAGATGTTTTGCATTCATTCAAAGTGAATTGAGAGGCTTTTCAATTTGGCCCTTTGGTCACAGAAATAAGTTGTATCTTCCAAACAAAGTTTTAACAAAAAAAAGATTGACCTAAAACACATTGTTGATGCTGTCAGAGCAGAAACTCTTATGTTTTTCCTTCAGCAACAAGTTCTTTAGAACTCATTATAACACACATCCATTAGTAACTTGTCAGAGCCGCAAATTAATGTTCAATAGCAATGATTCCCTGTTCCATATATTGTCTTGTAATGGGGATTATTTTATGATGGTTTGAAAAAATTATGCTGTAGCACGGATGTTAACATATGTTTTGGACACCCTCTCTTCATTTTGTGAAGGTCAATTGGTTTTAACCAGCAGCAGCAGCACTCAAAAGCCATGGTACCCCTGCCAAATATTGTACACATGGAGACAAACTCACTGTTTATCTTTTCTTGGCACATCGTTTGGTCTTTTCAAGGCTGTATGATAGGCATATGTGTAAGAAATAAACAAGATACCAAGACAAATTTGGAGGATTTCAATGTTTTATGGTAAGTTGACCTACAGTAGCAAGGTGGGTGGCAATTAGGTCAAACTTGGTGATGATTATTTTTTTCTCCAAACACTGAGAGCCAGTGATATCTTTTCTGTGCACCGTGTAGACTATGACAGGCAGATTATTATTTGACATGGTAAATCCTTGACGAATCCCAGTATAAAGTATCTCCTCCAAGAATGTCTACCCGACCAATACCAAATGTCTCTTCAGGCTTCAGCATATCAGATAGCCAAGATAGAGAGAGGGTTCACACAATCCCAGGCCATCCTGTTTAAATAGAAAACTAGCTCCAAAGAGGCAGGGCTTTAAACAATACTCCACTGGGAGACCAGTCTATACTTAATCTTTTTTTTTTTTGTTATGTAGTGAGTGTTTCTTCTTTTTGCTGTTTATTCTGTAACCATATATGGTGCCAAGCAATATGACTCAACCTCCGTCATACACTTCTGCTTTATTTCACCTAATGATTTTCAACGTTTTTCAATTTTTTTGGGGGATAAATCCCACTAGGAACCTGCCACGACTGGTTGCAGCTGTTGGTTTTACAGAGGCAAGACAGCACAGGTCATACTCGTGGAAAGAGAGGATGTTTATTTTGGATGGATTTCTGTCTCTGTGACTGTTGAGTGTCAACAGTCCGTCTGGAGAGAAAATCATTTTCTCCTGGCATTCACTTGTGAAACTTTTGTTGCCTCGAGATATATAAAATAACTTTTTTTATTTACCCCGATCTTCTCATTGAATGTAACCCAACAAGGGGCAAATGGTTGATCATTGGTTGATCATTTCTTAATTTATTCTCAACAACCTGAAGATTAGATTGCATGCTGAGAACTATGACAGGCAGATTATTATCTGACGTGGTAGATCGCTGGCAAATTCCTGTATAGAGTCTATCCTCCCAACAAGTCTACCCAGACATATCAAAGGCCTGGTCAAGCTTTAGCATATCAAATAGCCAGGATGGAGAGAGGGTACGTCCTGTAGTTGACTAAAGTGAGTGGAACCATCTGCAGGGCATTACAGCTTCAGTATGCAGCCCTTGTCTTCAGCTGTATGAAAATACACATGGTCTCTCTAAATTGACCTGCCCAGGTCTGACTATTTATTATTCCAACCTGAGACGGAAATGTTTGGTAACTGGACCTGCACTGGACTGACGGCTGTGTAGCTGACTGTAGAAGATGAGGAGCTTTAGATAGGCGTGTCCAGGAACATGCTAGCAATTATGGATCCCTCGAAAACGGTGCATTCTGAGCCCTGAGCAGGGATTCAGACGGAAAACAGCCCTGTGGTGTCGGGGGCATGTTGCTTCAGCTACTGGTAAGAGGTGAAACGTGACCCGAGAAATCCAGTTTGAGAAACACTTCCATGAGTTTGAAGGATTATCAAATGACAAAACACTGCACAGTGTTACAAGTCTGTAAAGGTGTGACAGTAGCACGTATCGCTTGATGCAAAAACATTTGAGATAAACTATAGAATTGTGGTGATAACGTGATCTAAGAAACTCCGGAGAAATTCTGGAGCATCTTTGCGGACATTTGTGATCTCACATACAGCCCCTCCGAAGAAGTTCAGGACAATGTCCGGACTTCGGTGCATGTATTTAAGTGGTGGTACATATTAGGAAAAACTGTATGAGAGAGTGTGTCTTTGATTTGTTATAGTGCTAACAAGGCCATGTCCAAAAGCCTGTCACTTGTTTTGCTCTTCCATCCAGGGACGTTGGAACAGCGTAGGCAAAGCAGGCAATTGCTTGGAGCAACAAACTGACAGGGGGCTCAAATTTTGTGGGAACCTCCTTTAATTCCATGAATGCTATCTATGACTACAAGGACACTTTGGTCAGAAATCCCCAAACGAGGTACCCGGTTCTTCCACAGTGAATAATCTGAGATCACTGGTCCTCCATCATTTTCACCCTTAGGTTTTTCTCTCAACCTTCTTGACCTTTTTTTGTTTCAAGGGTGGCTGGGAAGCAGCTGTTTGTGACACCGCTGACTGGTGTCTGCAAGTGTGTGTTTGTCAGTATCTCAGGGATATGGAAAGTGTGCGAGTGGAAAGTGTCTCCTGGTGCTGTTGTTGTTGTACAAGGGACATTCACAGACAGCTGTAGTCCCTCTCTCTTTCTTTCTCCCTCTGGTGCTATTTTTTAGTTTTTCATTTTACTCCACCGGTTTCCTTTCTCAAGGCGATGTGTCACAGGTGGCCACGGTCTGTGTGTTAATTTACACACACACACACACACACACACACACACACACACACACAGCAGGGGCTCAATATGGTAACCTGGACCAAGAAATAGCAATAAAAACACCACCGTCTCTCCTTTCTGCAGAGAATGTGAGAGAAAGAGAAGGGGAGGGTCATGAACTCAATAAAGATTGAGAATTAAATTGCGTAAACATTTTCTCAGGACAGGAGGCGGGGGGGGGGGGGGTCAGTGGGAATCTTGGGATACACAAACTCATGCTCACCTTTTTTGCCCTTTCATAAATTGTGCAATATTAATGACAAGTAGAGCTATTGTGTTAATGCAAATTTTATAGTTTACCACCATTATTACTAAAGTACTCTATTGCCAGAAACTAAATGTCAACTAAATATTTATTTTGCCGTTATTAACAGCTCGCCCATTAACAGTAAAATGGTCAAAGGAGCATGTGTGAAAGAGTTTAGACGTGCGCGCGCACACACACACACACACACACACACACACACACACACACGAACACACACACACACAGAGGGGACTCATTGCAGGTCACGCTGGCTCCTAGTAGGTCATTTGTCCAGCCTGAGCACCTGGTCAGTGAGAGGAAGTAAGTGGTCAGCTTGTCTCAGAACAATGGCCACAGTGTTCATCCCGCTCAGACGTCTCACACACTCCCAGCCAGAACACAGAAAACACAACACCATGGGAGGCCTCCACCAGTTGCATAGTGCACTGGCCTCTGCGACACTGTCCATACATCCTGTTGCTGTCAGCACTCTCTCTCTCTCTCTCTCTCTCTCTCTCTCTCTCTCTCTCTCTCTCTCTCTCTCTCTCTCTCTCTCTCTCTCTCTCTCTCTCTCTCTCTCTCTCTCTCTCTCTCTCTCTCCTCGCTCTCTGTCTCTCTCTCTAATTCTACCAGTACAAACAAGCCAGAGCAATGACAAACCATTATAATGGGAATAATTAATCTCAATGATCCATCTATGTTCACTTCAGCATATCTTGCACCATGGACGCTGAGATTCAGTGTATATACTGAAGCCTTTTCCTGATGGTATCAATAAAACTACTAACCCACCTGCACCAGATTTGCACCAGATATTTTAGAATGAATACTATATCCCTATAATATAATAATCTCTGTCAACATCACTATTTTCTATTCGCATACTGTAGAATATCATTGTAGCACAATTATTAGGGAACAATATCCAGATGCAGCCTGTGTGTAACTTTCTGCTACGAAAGTAAATCAAAAGGGAGAAATACATTTTTGTGTTTGTGCATACACTCCAAATGGAGGCAAGAATCCCGACAGGGAGTAAAGTGATATGCTACATCAACCGCTATCCCACAAGAACGCTTTTTGGGATTTTTACTTTATCTTGAAGTAGTACTGCTCTAATCTGCCGAACCACAAACTCAAAACAACAGATGTAAGTGAAAAATGGGCAGAGGAGGCGGAGAGGCTGCTCTGAAAACGGGTCATGTTAGCTTTAGAGCATTTGTGTACAGCCCATTCACCTCCGGAGCAGGGCGGGGTTAACATGCTCTATATATAACTGCAGTGAGGGTGCTTTGGTGTGGCAGCTCATCTCCCTGCCATATAACTGACTTCATCTATAGAGACAAAGGAACTGAAGTCTAACCACAGCTCAACTTCAACAGTGACGGGGAGCTCCTCTCACTTTTCAGACTTATTCCAAAATCCTTGTAATGTTCCTTTTTTGTACTCTATAACAAAGTACATAGTCATATAAAACCACGCGGTTTAGATATATGACATTCTCTCTGCTGCGCTTGTCCCAGCACTTCATTGAATGTGCATCATATTTAGTGGAAAATTCATGTCCAAGACACGATATTTTACAGCTGCACTTTTATGTTAAATGGGAACTTCTTTTGCACTGTGCAACATAATATGAAGAAGTAGACATCGAACTTCCAAGATTGAACCACAACCTCAGCTTTCCTGAATGGGGGCAAATGGCAGAGAAGCGGAGGCAGTACTTCAGTCTGGAGCCTTGTCTGTGATTAATGGGTGTGAATGTGACCCTAAACCTAATGGAGGACCTTTGTACACCGGGGGCCCACGTACAGAAACCAGTAAAGCGCACACCTAACCCAAACCCCATTCACACACATACAGAAACTGTCTGAAATAAATAGCTCATGTGTGACATTGCTGAGTGTTTACAGCCTCCATTGGAAAAAATAGAGACCACATTGCTAGAAAATTACTTGCCACTGGTTCGGTGTAGGTTTGGTATTTAGGGATATTTCCTAGATACAGTTTGCTCATCAGAAATATACATACCTACAAAGGGACGTTGTGTGTATATAAATGTCCAATAATCAGACATCTTGTGTTGAACAGCCCATCCAGGAGCAGGAGACACACTGTCTGCAAGACTTACACCATGTCCCACACTACAACCCCTGTCCCTCTTTACCCTTTTACCAATGTCAAATTCTTTTTTTCCCCTATCTTGTATCAATGCATCACTCCTCTCTCCTTTCATCCTGCTAGCTCTCTACCTATCCTTAGTTCTGCCTTATCTCCCTGGCTCTGGGCTCTTGTACTTCTTTCCCCCCCCCCAGGTGCCATCACTCTTTCCCTCCCTCCCACAGGCTGCATGGGCAGTAAAACAGGAACAGGCTCATGGGAGGCCATTAACCACCAGAAACGTGGCATTAGAGTTTTGCTGCAGAGTGAACGACTGCAGACTCTTGCACAACTGCTGAACCAAGTATGGTAGATCAACTTTGCGCAACAAATGGAATTTCTCGTCGTGTAGTTTTGAACTGTGATCAGCCATTGGACAGCACATGTTCATTTATACAACAGTGCTGATTACAGAGACAAAAAATTTATTTTTATTTGCTTGTTGATCACACAACACAGACAAACATTAGGCCTCTCAGTTTAACATTTGCATTTGCAGTTTTAACATTATCACGTGAACAAAAGGAATCAATGAAAACAATGACGAGAAAATAAAACTACCAAAATTACAGTAATTAGATATTGAAAATTGTCGTTGCGCTTTAGTCCTCTATGGTTGTTTGCGCCTGTATCTTGCAGCCACCATTGTGCTTGACACCGTTGAGTGTGGAACTTCTGAATCAGTGTGATTTAAGTCTGTTGCTGGGTTTTTTGGCTTAGATGAAGGAGCTGGGCAGGGCATGGGTGGACAATCATAGCTCCTTAATGTTGGGATCCAGGGCATCCTCCATTACCAAACACCTGGGGAGCAGATTTTTGCAAGACCTTTTTTTTTTTGGGGGGGGGGGGGGGGGGGGGGGTGCAGTGATTGAATTAAGAGCTTTCAAGGATACTGCTGGGTTGTGGCAAAGTTGAGTCTATTGCACAGATTTATTAGATAAAGCTAAGGTAATTGATTAATTTCTTATATCCAGAGAAAACCCAATGATGTGATGAGTGATGAGGAATTTTGGTGAATAAATTCATCACTAAAAAGATGTTGTTGAATCTAAAATGGCAGTGAGGCCCAATCTGAAATGTTTTAGAAAGATCTTTCATTTGGACCTGTAGCACAGAGAAGTCCAGTGTTTGTGACAGGGTGGTCACGAGTGCAGAATTGTTCGGCCCTCACCACGGTCAGGACAGCTGCACCGAGGGCTCAACCAGAACTTGGTCCTCCTGTCCCTTCCCTTGCCGCACACTGACACATTGACAGGATTTTCTACCCTCTGCGAGGCTTTAGTTGGGTGCCGACCCTGCGTGTGGTCTGTAAGGCAATGCCCTTGTTATGAAGTGCTACGTGCTCGAGACGCTTACCTCAGGATATACATGAGAGAGAGAGTCGTCTCGACTGCTGTCCTGATCCAGCCATGTGTACCCACACACGCACGCTCACAACTGCCACCCGATGCCAGGTGGTAAACTGTCTCACTTACCAACACAGGCAGGCGTATTCTCACGTAGCGTGTGACAGGAGTAATACATTTGTCACAGAGAGTATATTAGAGCCACACACATCGTGTCTAATAGGTAGATTGTGTTACCAGGAGCAAGCTATCAAGGGGAGGCTAGAATTATCATGACTGAAAAGAAGACTGACAGTCAACAGCGGTCATATGCAGCCACAATGATTTTAAAATGACAAAATTTGAAATGAACAGTAGTTAAAACATTACTGTCAGCTTCCTGCCCAGTAAAACCATACCAATGGGATTTCAAATACAGTGAATAAACACTGCTTCTCTTTGGATAGTATCAGGGGTTGAGGCCGTCATCAGTAGCATGTCGATTACTGGCAGCCTGCTGAAGCAACCCAATCTGCATGCCACTCAATTAATTGAGTTTTCACTTGTGGGGGAACATGATCTCATACTTAAAGGCCTGCTCTTCAAATTGGTTTCAGCGTTACAGTGCTTAATAAGGATCAAATAGAGATGTCTCATGACACCTGTGTGTGTGTGTGTGTGTGTGTGTGTGTGTGTGTGTGTGTGTGTGTGTGTGTGTGTGTGTGTGTGTGTGTGTGTGTGTGTGTGTGTGTGTGTGTGTGTGTGTGTGTGTGTGTGTGTGTGTGTGTGTGTGTGTGTGACAAAGACCCCTCGACTCCTCCCCAGAGACAGGCTTGACACAGTAGCTAAGAATAGCCCCGGCTGTATTACCACCATTTGGGGGGGGGTGGGAGGGAGTTACTGGGGGGCGGGTGACACGATGCCTTAGAGGAGATGACGAGTAGACACAGGAGCCTTTGTCCTTCATTGGACATCTCTTTTACCTAGCATAGACATATACACATGACCTGACTTATGACCCCTCCAACCTCTCAGAGTCAAACATACACACACACACACACACACACAAATACACCACTGCTGCCACTTCTTAGATGTCAGGCATGCGCGGGTTACAGGGTTTGGAACCTAACCTCTTATTTTTAGACTGGGTAAACAGTGGTCTGTGCTTGAGATGTCCATCATCACTGGGTGTGATGCCATGAATTGTAGGGAGGTGGGTGGAGAAGTTGAAGAGGAGGGGAAGGGGAAGAGCAGGCGGCAGGAGGAGGGAACAGAAGGAGGAGGTGGATAATCATCAGGAAGTAGGATTGCCCGAGTGCTTAGGCACATTCTTGGCTTTAGATTCATGAATACCTAGGGCTACTACCACTGATTAAAGGACATGGATGCAATCTGTAAAACGGTTTGGTTACTGCTGTCATTTCAAAAGGAGCCCAACAGAGCTCTTTTTACTTATTCATCTTAGTTTAGATCAGCCCGAGTTTAAGGACATGTGCATAGACAGGGACATGCACATGTCAAAACAGCATATCAGTTGGTGTTGGACAGCGTGACGTGCGACTCGCATGTCGCGCAGCAGACACACAAACAGTCTTCTCACATGACAGGTGAGAGGTTGTGACCCTGCACTAACAGCTCAATTTCCTTTGCCGTTGAACACAAGCGATTCCTCCAGGATCCCCGAATGGTTAAGAAAGAAAACCCTGAACTCTGAACAAGCTGAGTCCAACGGCTAAATGTATGCGTATGGGTTTGAACGTGTGCCCCTGCTGTCAGTCAGAAAATGGAGAGCTTTATTCAGGCCAGCAAGAGTAACTACTCTAGGGGCGATGCTGCAACAGTATTGGCGATGATGTCCGATAATCACCTATCATTTGAGATAATTGGGTAATAGGGATGATGGGCTTTACTGTGGTCCTCTGAACTCGTCATAACAAACAGGTAGAGACTGCTATATTTATGCCATTAACACCAGCTGTCCAACAGCATAATAGGATGAGCCAGTGATAATTGGCTGCTGGCTGTATTTTTATTTTGGGTTTGAATAAAAAGACAAACAGAGACAGGAAGACAATGACAAAACCAGAATATTGAAAATAAGAGCGAAAAACACTGAGATATATGTATGAAAAAATAAACAAGAGAGTGACTGAGAGATTCTGCCAGGTGAACAGATGTTCAGGGTTGTTCAATATAGGGAGAGAGAGCGAGCACATTACGATGGCAGCCTAACATTAAGGTCTCACTGCCATTATAGATTTAATGACATGCTGGGTGGTGTCCAACTACATTTAACCTGTTCATCTGCATAATAATGCTTCCTTTACAACAGCCACAGGGGAGTAATACATCTCTGTGATCAATCTCCCTCACATATCTCTCTCTCTTGCACTGTTACACACACACAAACACACACACACACACACACACACACACACACACACACACACACGGTCACACACATGGTCACACTGAAGAACAAATAAACATTAGCATACACTTTGCATAAATGAAGCTTGCGGGTAAAAAAAAAGGGCACTGAGGACATTTGTGCATGTAAAATATGATCAAGACAAATTACTAGTTGTTAAAAATTATCATCAATAGTTTGTCTTTTATAGAACATATTAATGTAATGGGCGTTTATCCTTCAACATTACCCCGTACACTATTGCTGCCGAAAATGCATATCGTTTAGATTTTATTGTTGAAAAATGCAAAACTGTACAGAGTGTTAACACTGATCAAATAATACAAGTTTCTATTAATGGGGAAGAAAAGAACAGTAGAATGAGGTTCAAGTTCAGGGTCTTTTAAACTGTCTAGCACTCCACAGTTAGATATGAGACTGCATTGACAGCAATAGTTGAGTCTTCAATCCAGTGAGCAGAGCTGAACAGCTGGAAGGACTGAGACTCGTGAATCTTATAAAATGACACTTTCCACCGAGAATGTTGCACCATTCATCAAGTTGATTGTGACTTTTATTTCATCTCTCCCTCTTTCATTCTCCCTCCCTTTCTCCCTGGGTGAAACACATACACGAGCACACGCAGTCATATGCGTATAGTGAGAAGGAATCCGAGCCACCATAAAATCCATCGCAGGTTGGATGTGACCTCCATGTCTAGTTTGAAATATATTCTCTGCTTATTCTGTCACATATTTCAACTTTAAGCGTGGCTGAAGGAGCCATAAAATGGCATTCAGTGCGGTCATCCGTCACCTGCAGAAGGCTACCGAGCATCCACTGCCCTGATGAGAGCGGTGCCCTTCACGCATGCCAAATCTGGCGGCTGTGTGCCTCTCACTATGCAAGCATTGTGCTGCAAAGTTGTATGGAATTGAAAATACAATAGTTGTGAGAAAGAGGTTGGTGAAAACACACTAACGTGGCACAGGACTCATATAGTTTTAACATTAATTTACAAAGAGGGATGTCATATGTTTTGCAGATCTATGAAGACATCATACTGTTTCATGCCTATGCCAATATGCCATGCAAGTGACATATGGCATAATCCATTTTGATTTGACACACTGAGCATGAGTGCATCTGTGAGTTGGGACACCCTCACCCTGGAAGTCAGGAATGTGGCTGCCATGAAACAACATGACAACCAACATGCACATGGATTTGGGAAAGACATCAAAGACTGCGCCATATGGGCGAAGTTACCAACACCACAGGAAGGAAGAAGGAAGGGAGAACGCAAGAAAGAAAGCAAGCAAGAACGGAAGAAGCTACATCAATATGGAAAAAATAGTCCATTTTACCAGTCTACCATATATAATAATCATAATAGACCACCCTGTGTCTGGTGACGATTAAGGAAAGTAATTAGCCAGCAATGAGAGTAGAAAGAGCTCATTAAGATAAATGCGAGGAGATGGGGGCTTATCACAGTCAAAGAAGCGCAGGCAGCTTCTCCTTTATTGAAAGGACTGAATCATCCATCATGCGAGTCTGTTCAAAAAAAACCTGCAGCGATCACCAGGCCAAGACATCGGTTTTGTGAAAGATGAAGCAACGTATGCGATGTGGAGGCCCGGATGTCATTTTTCATTTCCAGCTGTACACAACAGGCCTTGCGAACTGGACTGTTTTCTCCCCCGATGGCTGGTATTCATTACTGGGGCATATGAATGGCCCCGAATTTGAAAAGGAATTTCACTAAATAGGAGCATGGCTGTTCCATTTGTCGGTGCAACTCAAACTGAGGTTGCCAATACTCTCTGCTTTTGCACTGCTGCACTTGTATCTCACTGGGGATGCCAACTCTGAATCTTGTTAGCAATGGTGAATAGAAATGTGACACGTCAGATGGACGTCTATATATATCTCGGTCTTGCTATGATACTTTTCATGTGGTGTGGTCAGTAGCGCTTAAGGTCACGACAAAGCGGCCCGCTGAGTTTTAATAGTTTCAGTCCTGGATGATTACCCCTGTCACTGCAGCTTTCCATTTTATTGCTTCTTCTGGAATTGTCCAGATTATGCAATGTTGTTGTGAATTTGGCCAAGCATCTGGGGACCTATACTCAAACACCCTTTCGCCCCAATAAAACAACTCTGTTTGGAACTTGTCCACAGTGAAACAGAGAGGAACATTGTACATATTGTTGCAAAAGAACAACTGATTGTTTGCAAAACAACTTGTGTGGACATTGTAAAATGGACGTGACGAACCCAACTAAGCATGCAGAAATGTCTTAACAACTTCGCCTGCGAATGTTTCGAGTAAAAGAAGACCAAGTCTGCCATTGCTTGTTCTTTCAACAGGGACTTCAGCGGCTTCAGATGACACTGCGCTCAACAGTACCGAGTGGAAATCCACAGCGCTGCAGCTGTTACAGTGTCAAACATTTCATCTAAGCTTTTGATCTCACGCTGCTGGCAACACATCGCCGTTCACACCTCTAGAAAAATACTTAAGCGTGAGCGTGCACACACACGGATACACATATACAGTCTTAAAAGCACTCATGGGTCTCCACTTTGCCTTGTTTGTTAATGTGTTGAACAGGAATCTTTCCTTGAGCTAATGAGCCTAAGTCCCCGTTATGTGCGCATGTAACCGTTTAATATGATTTGTTATGATAATATTTCTCCTTTTTTAGAAATGTGAAGATCTCTTCATCTCATTACCACTGTCAGGACAGATAAATGTGGAGGTTTAGCAAATGTTTTTAACTGAGACTGTTGGAAAGGGAAACATCAACAAAGCCCAGACTCATTGAAAGTGATTAACACAATCAATACCATGACTTTCGACACTATGGACAGGTATCCATATGTTTCATTCAACGAAAACCTTTGGATTTAAAACACGTTAAGCCAGCGTTATTATAGGATTATGATACTATAAATATGTAGGTGCACATGGTCAGTATCAATATAATTTTGTATTTCATTTCACTTCAGGTGAACGGAAAATAGACATTTGTACACACTGTATATGTGCGTGCGTGCGTGCGTGCGTGTGTGCGTCTGCGTGTGTGTGCGTGCGTGCGTGCGTGCGTGCGTGCGTGCGTGTGCGTGTGTGTGTATTAATACATATAAAGTATCTATATAATTTATTTGTTTACTTTTGTATTATAACCTCCTTCATAATGAATGTAGAAAGGGAAAAAAAATTATAGTTGGTAACTTATCAACCAGGCAAGTCACAGACACACGCATTCATCTATACACTGCCAGCACAGCTGTCAGGGGCAAATTAGGGTTAAGTGTCTTGCCCAAGGACACTTTGCCACGCGGACTGGAGGAGCCAGGGATCGAACCCTTGACCCTCATGGTAAGTGGATGACCCGCTCCATCTCCCGGGCTACAGCCCCCTACATCAGAGGATGCATTTATGATCCCAGCTCCTCACCTCATTCATAAACACACAGCAAAGTTGCACGCTGCTGCCACATGTCATTGTATCACATAGACATTCATTTTGTGAATGAGTATCTTAAGAAATTGTAATTAAAACATGTAAGAAGTAAATGAAGTACAAGTGGTTAAGAATACAAGTAAACAAAAGCGCTGTGGGGGAGAAAAACACAGAAAAGTCAGTGCTGACAGAGATAATTCTGACAAAAGTGAGGTAGACTGCATCATCCAGGCTAGGTTACATCACCGTGCCCATGTGAGCAAGTGAGTTAGTGACCTCAACAGACACAAAATGCTACTTTTACAACAACAGTTATTGGTTGTGAGTATGGTTTCAAATGGACAAGGCATTATTTTTCTTACCTTGGAGTCAACCAGAGGGAGTCGAGCCTGAAGGCAGCCCCGCAGGGTGTTTGGTTTCAGCTGCCAAATCCTCAGTGGTATGATGTGATGTGGTATGACTGAAGAAGGAGGAGATGCCATCAGGCTGTAGATGGATACTAATCCCATTCAAGTATATAGTAACCTCTCTCTCCTGCACTTCTGCCTGCTCCCGCTCCCGCTCCCTCTCCCTCTCCTCACCCCCCAACATCTGATAGCCCCGACCGCTTGCCAGGTATCTAATTCAGTCTCTAAGCTCAATATGATGAAAATATTTCACTCTTTGTCCCCATCTTATCCTCTACTGTTCTGTGAGTGGGCCCTGCCTCTGTTAGATAGGGGACCAGGAAATAACTTCATCTGCATAAATCACAGTAAATTTGGTTGGTGGGTGAGCTGAGAGATGGGGGGGAGAGATAAATGCTCCCGACGGGTTAATCTGTTTCCTGTTGCTCAACTATCAGGACTACTAACAAAGTGTCCAATGGTGTCAGAAGTAAGGTTAAAAAAAAAAATAGTGATAGAAGGATGGTATTCATTGCAAACATGAATGTCTATAAATAGACTGAAACACTAAGCGCGTCCGCACCTCATTTCCTTACAGCTGATATCCATCACACAAATCGGCGAAATATTTTCCAAATGACATTAGTGTAGTCCATGTGGCCGCAGAGCAAAGCAAGGATAAAGTAAAGATATGTGACCAATTGGAAAAACCGACCGAAAGGCTAAAGGTCAATGAGGTGTGGCATCGAACTGTATTGAAAGCCATATCCATTTCACGGATATCTGCACCGTGCTCGCCCCTGGGCTCTGAGGATGCTGGCAGCAATATGAGACACACACAGACATGCAAATACACACATACGTACAGAACCACATGCAGATAGGAATGTGGTTCTACTCTGGTGCTGCATGCGTACACACCCTAATGCAATCATATTAACGCTGATGCACACATTTAACTCAATATCCCAATACACTAAGTACAAATTAACACAAAAATTTGAAAGTGATGCCTGCAGATCTAGAGTGTGGCTCAGTCTGTATAGGACACATACATGTACATGTACAGCCTTCAATACATGATACATATTTATAAATTTACATGTTCATCTGCCCATATCTATACCAACCCCCTCTTGGAAGCTGAAGGTGATTACCCCGTCATATGTCATCATGTAAATCATAAGTCTATAAAACCTATTATTACAGTAAGTACTACTTTATCACTGCCATTAAAGGGTGTGACTATCACGGGAGTACGATTGCATGATGCAGGTGAAACGATCAGAGCAATGTGATGCTAATTTGTTAGATAAATGTAACCCACAATGTGTGGTGGTGATTGTACGAATAGTTTGACTTGTGTAATGAAGTGAAGATACTTAACTGCCTTTGAAACCAAGCTACTGACCTGTGAACGGATTTAAAAACCTGTCGGCCTCTTTTATACTTTGCATATTCTTAATATTTATGTTCTTTTTGTTACGATTGTTTGAGCATTCTTTATTGTATTTGTTGACAATCAAATGAGATCTGACAGTGACAGGATTTTGCTTTGCCTTTAAAAAAAGGAATCCCCCCCCCCCCGTGACTTAGCTGCACATATATGTACAAGTATGTCTAGTGTAAAAAACTGAAAGCCGATACTTGAATAAATAGACAAAACCTTGACTTTGAGGAACGATTCCTGATTCTCATCCACTCAAAGATCCAGTTAATTCCAACATCAACCTGACAAAATCCTCACGATTATTTTGAGACCGATACATGAAATGACAATTTCGCTTGTAGTTAATCCTCTATATTTTCACACCTCAGTGTGAACCTTGTTGGTCAAAGTTAGGCCACCTAAGCATTACAGTACACCGCAACATAATGCAGGAATGTGTTAATGTATATACGGAGAAATTGCCAAGAATCTGAGTCAGTACAAACATATGCTTTCTTTGATTAGCTGAATTCTTCACATTGAGAACATGCCTGGAAGTTTAGCAAACCCCGAAGCTATTTGAAAGGGATATTTTCAGAAAACATTTGCATGATGTTCTGTAAAATTGAGCTTGAAATTTGAGTGCTTTATTCACATCGAGGCATGTGAACAAGCTGAAAATCCTCCCTGTCCCACAATGTTCTGGAAGATTTCCATGTTTACTCACCTCATTAGCCTTCACGGCTGAAGGTACTCTCTTGTGGGTTTGGATTTCCATAAGACAGGGCAGACCTGGGACAGCCACATGGGTTCTTGCTAATCATGAACTGTAATGAACTTCACTCGTTTTTCTTTTTCACTTTCTCTTACCGCTCATCGGCTTTTACCCCTTCACCAAGAAAACCAAAGCATTTATGACACTCCCATGCCTTAGAAATAATGCTAATTATGTTATAAATTAATTCTAGAAACGTGATCACTGCTATGAGGAGTGGAAGTAACAAAAGTTAACTGATAAAAATGGAGATGATGAAAATGCATGTGAAGTGAAGAATTCAGCGGTTTTAAAATGGGTGTGAAATTGACTGATTCATTGTCAAGCGATTTGATTCATTCAAAGTTGATTTGATTTAACAGTTGTGATATGATGAAAACAGAACCATGTTTCATCATCTTCCAAGTCTTTAGAGTTCATCAGTCACCCTTCACAGGATCCGAGCACTAAATTGCAATTTATCGTTTAAGGAAAGTAGCCTCAAGGGTGGAAGTCACAAAAAATAATTTGGCCTCTCTTCTGCTCTTGTGACCCCTGACCTCTTCCAAAGAAGAACATGGGTGTGATCAAACCTATATGAAAGCGGATATGCACAAGGCCAAATAACACTAAGTATCCAAATAGCAATGATGATCCCATAACTGATGCAGGAGAACCTGCATCCTGTGTCAGAAAGCAGCCCGTTTGTCTGCAGACACACTGTATGTGGCAGGACCTTTATGGACCTTTTGTGGAGAACCTTTTTCTGTATCAAACCACACCACAATGTTTCCCTAACATGAGTGCTTAAAGGGAACCATAAAAAGTATAGTAATGCTTTAGTGTACCCTGCAGGTTGAAAATGTGACGCGCAATGTTTACCCAGTGAGTTTGAAAAAAATGACGCTAAAGGGTCCTGCTCATATCTGACAAGTTGGGAGTGAGAAAGTGTGGGTCATGCTTTCACATCCTGAAGTAAGGAGAGATCACGAACTTCCATAAATTAGGCAGAAGGGAGCACAGGTAGTCATTACTCTAAGAGGAACAACTGTTTCTAGCTCATACACACATACCTCTAGCCTTCCAATACCCCGGGGCTGCCATCAATACCACCCAGCCTGACAGCTCCCATACAACACCTGACTGTCTCCACCCAGGCCCAGAAGTTCACTGTCAACACCTGACAAACACACACATCTGCACAGCTGTGAATGCCCTGTAATATAGGACCAGATACACCTCTGTGGTTTGACATCTCCTTCTCAATCTGCGCTCTTCCTCTCGTCTTGCTGTCATGGCGTTTGATATCTTGATTCTGGCGTGGCGCTGAGGAAGCTCGCTGGGGGACAGCGTTTTTTAGACAACACCGTTGCTCTGAATTCTCGCACCTGGGAGCATTTGCATAAAAAATGACACAGGCATGAATCACAGAATGACGGATTTAGGGCAACAGATATTGCATTCTGTAACGTCATTTGTAAGAACCAGATAACACTGGGCAGTGACACTTGGTAATTGTTTTTTTTAAAGGCATACTTTGAAGTGTAAGTCTCGCTTTAAATGACACCTTTAAATCATGGGAGGTACATATATGTGTCCCAACTAAACTGACCCAGAAGAACATGTTTGTTTTATTTTTGCTAAAAGAAAAGAAAAAACTCACTGAAATGTACGTGCAGCTCACAATTTACAGGCTAATTTCATTGTATGAATAAGGTACTAAGAAAATACTTTATTCCAATATTTACTTTGAATATGTCATAAGGTCCTTGAATAAGGATGAGGTAAAAAATAGGACTATATTTTAGAAATGTTGCTGCTACCAGGCATGTCAGGTTCACAAAGTAGAAACAAAGTGCACAGCTATGGAATTATGTTGTCAAATGTTACCAGAACTAAATTAGGGATTTGGGAATTAAGGAAATAAATCTTTCTAAATAAACCACTTTAAAATAATTTCTAAATCAGAGCTAGCCACTGAAGTCTATCTAGAGTGCACACAGAGTTTTTTTCTTCCAACCTGTGACAAATACTGGGAGGACTCTAGTCCCGTGCACCGTGCCTGATCTTGGTTTGAGTTGTCGGCGTGGGTCACCGGACACGGGCAAGCACTGTCTACAAATGTCTATGTGCAAGTGCTCTTGTCTGTGAGTAAGTACCCTGGGAGGCCACAACAGGAGTCCTCACTCATTACGCCGATCACATCAAGTTAAGCACTTCCTTCCGTAAAAACCCGGTTTCTTTCCTTGAATTCCTGCACAACCCCTGCTGCTTCTGTCTGCCTGTCTATCGCAGCAAGTCATCTTCACTCATACGTTCTTCTCCAGCCAAATGTGAAGGTCAAGATAACTGCGAACACAGTCGTGTACGGAGCCTGACGCACAACTATGTGCACACGAGCCACAAGCCACAAGCTTCTTAGGCGAGACAGTATCAGACAATGGACCTCTTATGCAGGGCAGGACAGTTACTTCAGCGCCCGCATGCAAATAAGAGATTCCTGAAAAAAAAACAAAAAAACAGGTAGAATAATTTGCACAGCATTTCCCCCCAGTCTCATTCTGAAATTTTTGTTTTCTTCCCTCACCTTTGTCTGGAAAATCATTATAGAAGAATGTGTGTTATAAGCAAACATTCAGAAGGCAGAACAGACGAGAGTTTTTGCACAAAGATGATTCAAATGGACAGTTTTTGCTTCTGTGCTTCTCCAACAAATGTATGTTGTTATAATGTACAAGTCTTTGTTTTATGGAAACACTGTTTTAAAGGCCTGTTCTTGTCCCTGATGTCCCTTTGCTGTTTCCTTTTTTTGGGGGGAGATGTTTGCTCTTTGTAGACAACTGCTGAATTAACAATAGACAAGGAGGAAGTATTTGAAATATTTATTGTCTTTGTTACAAGAAACAAAGAGAAATCACTGTGGAGAAACACAAAATGGGAGATGAATGTCGTCTCTATGGTCCATATGTACGTAGTTGAAGGTTCCTGTGAGAGTTAAGGAAACATAATGCCAATCATTTCACTATTGGGTCAGTACGAGTTGTGTGTGTTGATGCAGACCTGTGATACAATGATAGAATCAAAAAATAAAGATGGATAAGGATTTTTTTTTCTTCGTTTTACCTGCAGTACTTAAGCAGCTCGCCCAAAATCAAATTCTGGAGATTAATAAGATATGTCTGTCAAAACAGAGGGGCTCCCATGACCGTGACAATGATCTGTCACCGAAAGATCCTGTGTGTGTGTGTGTGTGTGTGTGTGTGTGTGTGTACAGTATGTATATAGATAGATAGTGTAGATATAGTATCATTCAGGTCAGGCGCATTGGGTTGTGTAACGCTTGCCTTTTACGCAGATGCCACTGATGTTGGTGCCTTTATGGCTACATCAGTTTAGAAACCTGTAGGTTGCTCACATGCTTTCATATGGCTTCTCCTGAAAGATGTTCTCTCTCTCTCTCTCTCACACACACACACACACACACACACACACACACACACACACACACACACACACACACACACACACACACACACACACACACACACACAAAGACTTTCATTAAACACGAGACCAGCTGGTCCTGCATCATTATGACATCTGCATGCAGAGTGTACCGGGACTTGTGCTGCTATATCGGGAGCGCCTCAGCTGAACTAACCCTAAGCGATGTTCGACCCGTCTGCGGTGTGCCTGTGACTGCCTGTGACTGCACCTTTGATAATTTTCTCGCGCATTGCTTTTCATCTCTTCACAGAAATCAAGTACGCAAGAAATCAGAAAACAAGAGCCTCAGCGACAAATTTATTTAAATAATTGAAGGGGGGAAAAAGAGCATTAATGAAAACATCTATTCAACCTACATATTTTAAATGTTTGTACAAAATACGGTATTTCTAAACGTGATTATCATTGTAGTTATACAGATCAGTAATAAGACTACACTGAGCATGCCATATCTCCTGTACATGTTATACAAATATTTACAGTCATTCAACATGAATGCATTGTCATCGCCGTGAGCAAACTTGTGATTTTTGTTTTCATACTACTACTGTTGATATATGAGATATTTTCCTCTGACACGACTGAAAAGTTCTTACATTGTTAACACATGAAGAAATTACATATTCTCAAACTAATACTACTTAAAGTTTGTAGTTCAAATTAATATATTCATTTTGGACTATTTCAGCGGTTCATGCCCCTTCAACTTAGAGTTAGATTTAGTTCGCCCACGGATTGATCTGTCATTGCAATTTTCCAGTTCTGTCATGTTTGCTTCATCACTCAATGAGTGAATATACACAGCTAAATCCTGGATGTGTTTTTATTTTACCTCACCCCTCATTGTTGTGCTGTCCTCACCACCCTGCCTCTTCCTCCCTCTTCCTCCCTCTCCCTGTTGTGTCTCCTGTTCCTGCTCTTCTTCATTTCCTGGATGTGTTTCCATTTGGCGACACCCAAGCCTCGTCCTCGTGCCCTTGGTGGCCTCTTCTCCAACCAGAGTGAATCGCAGTACTCCTCCAGAGAGCCAATGGGAGAGCTCATCACTCTCAGGTAGTCTTTGTACCGCTGACGGGCCTCTCCGCCATGTCGTAGCTCTGCCACGGGGTCTTCGCTGGGCTTGGTCTTCCCGTCCAGTTGGCCATGTGTAACGAGTTGCAGCGTGAGACGGAGGAGAGTGTGGGTGAAGCGAGTGTGCTCTTGAGCTACGCAGATATACACGCCAGCATCCGAGACACGGAGGGAGAGAATCAGGAGGCCTCGATCAGTGTGAACGACACGATCGTCCAACCTGACCTGGAGAAAATGCAAATAAAGAGCGTAAACAGCTTTATCATGAAGAACAAGGTCATACAAATGCATCTGCCTGAGGCTACGATGACCAGATAATAAACATCAAAAGAACTTTTCTTAGTATTCCTTTCTGAATTTAAAAAAGCCTTACAACAAAAAAAAGCAAGAAATGTGTGTCTCTGTGGCCCCAAATAATCAATCAAGCTGGCTGCACATCACAGAACACATGCTTGGTACCTCCCACCCTGTTTACACACATACATTGTCATGCCTGATTTGTACCCAAAGTGCATTACACATGGTAATGACCCCTGAAACAGGAAGCATATTGAATTGGGTGTGGTGAGAGGTCATTATGTGGTGTGGAGAGAAGCTTAGATGTATGATGAGTGCAAGCAGTCAGCAAAGACAAAGAAAGGTGTGTGTGCGCGTGTGCGTGTGTGTGTGTGTGTGTGTGTGTCCTTTTGAGAATTAGTTTGAGTTTTAGACCATTGGAGTGTGGACATATCTCTACACATTGAATGGAAATCGATGCGATCTTTGTGTGTGCGTATGTTATGGTGTAAGGGTGATGTTTATGGTCCTACATGATTCATCAGGTGCATGGCCGCTGTCAGGACCTAAAACAACACAGCTGTGTTCAGAAGACAGTCAGAGAGATTGAGAATGTCTCCAGTGTGTGTGTGTGTGTATGTGTGTGTGTTGAGGCTTCAAAAGCATACTTTGCTCAGCCCTGCTCCAACTGCCCAGAGGTGATAACACAGCTACAGAAAGAGGCCAAGACAAAAACTTGTAGAAAACTATGAATATTTGCGCGTGTGTGTGGTGGTTTCCAGGTCTGACACTGATGATGTGTTGTCCAAGCAGAGGTATGCCCACAGGCCTCAGAATCTCTTTTCACCTTGACCCTTAATCACATCAGACTTCCTGGTTTGTCTCCTATCGCATTCTTGTTTGCTGACACACCTGATGGATCCACCCCCCAAGAAAAAAAAAGTGTATATATATATATATATATATCAGTATTTAGGCGATAACGTGTGTGCATGTGAAGCAGTCTCACCTCTGACATCCACAGGAGAGGCCTCTGTGACTAAACAGCAATGCTAAACATTTATACTCAGCCAGAGTGTGTGTGCGTGCGTGCGTGCGTGCGTGCGCGCTCTGTTTGAAGCGTATTGTACAGATGACTGTGTTTGATTTGTATATGTAAGAGCAAGCATGCATGTGGAGCAAGACAATTTTCTTGATAGAATCACAAGTGTGAATAGGTATTTTTCTATGCTTTTGCATCAGATTCAGAGCTCCCCATGCTTTCCGGAAGGCATCACTTTGTTCTAATGAACACTGCATGAAATTCAGCATCATCCATGCTTTTCTTATTACAAATTTTCTAACGGGCCAGCATTCCGGGCTCCAGGAGGCGAATTCACACACTGTAACAGACACACAAACACATGCTGTGAGAAAGACATAGAAATCTCCTTCGGCTCACATCTTTATGAGCTGATTTTTTACAAGGGGATAAGAGAAGTGTTTGTGTGAATGAGGAGATTTGTTTTGGAGTAGGCTGCAGGTGCTGCTGGCAGCTGGTCGAGGACGCCCTTCCTCAAAACCCATCAGGAGGCAGCAAGTGTGGAGAGAAACATTTAAGGGAAGAGACTTGGAAGTCGTGGAGGCCACTTGGAAAAGTATGAGCAAACAAAGTAGACGGAGTAAGGAGCGTGAAGGCAGCAAGTGAGGAGAGATTAAGGTGGCGCTGATATGGGGGGTTGAAGGACAGGAGTGGAGATGGGATGACAGACAGGAGGAAGCAGTGGGTAGAAAGGCACAGGGAGTCAGAGGTTGAAATGATCACGACTCCTCTGACATCACCTGCTCCAACATCACATGCCCAGCTGTGAGAGCGGGAGGACCACATCTAATGCAGCAAGGAAACGTTAAATCCCCCAGACCAGCAGCAGCAGCAAATGAGTGAACTCAATAAAGTGGCACGTAAATTGCACGTATTCATCTATTCATTTATCCATTCAAGCAAAGTCTGATCTTCTATTAAGCTTCACATTTGAATGTGTTTCCCCTCAAGTCATAATGTTCCATCTGTTTTTCAGTCATTATATGGACACTTCAAACAACACAGCAGCAATTTTTAAGTTGCACATCATGATAAATCTCAACATTGGTCAGTATAACAAACTTTTGCAAAGGGTTTTGCTCTGAGATCTCACCTTAGTCATAATTATTATTGAAAAAATGCATAAGAAAGATAGTGACCAAATAGTGCATTTAGCTGCCGATAAGTCCAAGTGGTAGCTCGCTCCACTTTTACATTGGCAGGCAGAGAGATACAATTTCAGTTGTATAAAACATTATCGACATCACTGAACTTCCCATCGATTCACTAAACGCTGCACATTTTTCCAGCTTCTGTGTCTATCACATGACAATCCTGAGGGAGGAAGACCTCCTGCGTTCACTCCTTCATCACTTTGTCTAGAGGACAATAGGTCACGTTGCATCGCATGCCTATACACACAAACACAGAAAACACCCCATTGTCTTCATTACCCAGGAACACATGGCTGTCCCTAGGGAGCGCTCTGTTATGATTTCCGCTGTAGGGGATCATAAAGAAACACACACATGCATGCACACAGGCACACATGTATCCACACACAGAGCCCCACGAAGCACAGGGCTTTCTGCTGCGCAGGCCTGTAAAGGAACACATGGGTCTTTAGTGGCCCCTGCACCTGTCAATGTGTTTACATTCGCCCCTGAGAGCGAGGACAGCGGACCATTTGTGGGAGTAAATGCGCGCAGTGGGGCGCAGTGGATGACGAGGAGTGAGCGGGCCGAGTGGCAAACAGGCCGCTCACAATGGGCGGAGGAAGGTTTGTGTGTTTGGACAGCGGAGGGAAGGGCACCGAGGTGCTGAGTAAGCAGGTCTAGGTTGTCTGGTTCAGGAGACAAGTGTCATCCTCAATGAGTCCTTTTCCACACCTAAAATATAAACACATTATCTCTCTCTCTCTCTCTCTCCTACAACTTTCTCTGCATACTATCCTGTCTCCCAGCAACACTTTGTAAAGTCATTTTTGATCCTTTGTAATGGCAAGTAGTTAAATAAATGTATTATGTGAATTTGTACCAAATTAAGAACTTGTATCGACTGACAACTCAGCTGTTAGAATTCATCCAGAAGGCCCATTTTCTGCACTCTACTGGTCCACTGCATGTTGAATTTTAAGCTATACGACTATTTTTATCTTTTAGATTTCTATAAAGACATGTGTGTTATAAGCAGAGCCTGACCAGTATGCATTTTTGGGGGCTGATTCCAATATTAGGGAATATTTCCTGCATTTTGTAATCTGTAAAACTCAACTTTTCACATCAGTGCACATCGGCAAACATTAACGCAGAGCCAGACCCGCCTGATTTATGGGTCTGGCTCTAGTAATTAGTTGTTTTCTGTTGCAACACCTCATTTTTCTGCCCAGAACACAATAGACATATTCTCTAGTCTCCCCTGAATAACCTACGGTGGCCAACAAGGAAAAGCAGTTGCATTCCAGCATTAATACTTGGCTACTATTTGAGAAAATGAAAAAAATGTGGATAATGCAGGATAAGAACATCTTCCTTTTTTTCTTTTTTTCCCCCCATATGAGATAGATGATGTCCCATCTCCATCTCCTTGGATGGGTCTGGTTTAAGTCATTCCTCACCTTCCTCAGAAACAGAGGATCTGCAGAAAATTTCAAAAAGCCCTAGACACTCATAAACATCCATAATGACCCTATTCAAGGAACTAGTGAGACCCCGGGTTGCTCCCTTAATAGCTATAATTCCACAACGTCTGTGACTTTTGGGTTTTCAACCCTGCATATACGCTGTGAATGGTCTCGCCATGGTCCAAGCCCGGCTTTTTATCGTCCCTGAGATAAGCAGGAGCTGCAGTGCAGTGATTTGTGGCACAAACAGTGGTTAATGGGCTCAAGCGGATGCTTTGAAGTAGTTGTGTTAGAAACTTTCCCTGTTTTTTGACCTGGTATCACTAAAACGTGACCCCTCGGGTACGCTATACTAAAGAAAAGCAAAAACAAGGCGCACCATGGCGTAAAAGGAAAATAATGTCAGGGGGTGAAAATGATTCGTGCATCGGTGTTTGGGTGGCGTGTGTGTACACGCGTGCACTCACTAACCTCCTCCCTGCGTTCAGATCCAGGTCTCTGTATGTACCACCGGATCTGGGCCTGTTGAGATTTGGGGATGCACTCGAGGAAGGTGGAGTTGCTTTGCACCCCAAAGAGAAGCTTCTCCTCCACTTGTCCCCCACTAAGACCTGAAGAAAACACAACTGTTAATGATCCAAGGGTCTTTTCTGTGGTTTATTAAAAAAAAAGGTATGTCATGCAGGTTTCCACTGAGAGCTGGAGAAGTTTAACATCTATCTGTTGACAAAGACAAAATGGCTTTCTTACGAAGACAGGTATAAGATGAACTAAAGTCCACATACTGTCTTCTGTGTCCCAACACTGACTGGCAGGGTCCCCGTGCTTGATGTCCTGTCTCCTGGCTCGCCTGGAGATTTCATTTAGTTTAATTTAACAAGGTCATCTGTACAGTATTTCGGTTTCATTAAATTATGAATCTAATTGAATATTTAGATATCAAGCAAAAGACAGCCAAAGACAACAAACAACACCGAACAAAGAGGAACCTCTCATACATCTGGGGTATGTTTTTTTTTGGAAGTGGAGATATTTGGAAAAGAAATAGGCTGTGGTGAGCATGTGGAGAATTTGGTTCACTTTTGGCTCTGGCAACAATTTTTCACAACAACCTACAACGTGATTTATATGGTGGCCGAGAGAGAGAGAGCTCATCCCTTTGCAACTCAAGAAAACACATGCAAATCGACAGAACACAAGCAAATTAATCAATTTGACAACACATGCGCTGCAAATACTCACAACACAACCTAGGAGACAAAGTATTTGCAGGTCGTTTGTCTAGATTTTAGATGACCTCTGTTTACTTTTAGCTCTTAGTGGGGTTTTTTTTTACCAATTTCAAGCACATAGTCTAAAGTGCATGATGCGAGTGCCTTTAGGGCATGTCCACATCCACCCTCGCTAGTTACCAGCAGAAAAGGGCAGAAGGGCACAACTATGAACTCCACACACACACAAACATGGGGACGCAGGGCAACAAAGGATTAGTTTAAAGCAGTTTATGAAAGTAGTGTTTTAATTTTCTGTTTTTTTTCTTTTCTTTTATTACTACAAATCGCACAAGATCAAATCAGGATATTCAAAAAAGATTCCCATGGCACAGAGACGTCACTGTGCATCACCTCCTCATACATGATAGAGTGAGTCCATTTAAAAGTTTCTACATTTTGAATTTGCATTATGTGTGCATGTTTTTGTTCAGGTTACAAATGGTTTCAATTTGGTCGTTTTACATTATTGTCCTTATAAGTGATTCTACTCTGTGTGGGGAAAACAGAAATTGGATGATGTGAAGTAATGTGGATAGGCATAGTATAAATATCGTCAAATGTAAAAATTTAGTTTACTAATTCAAGGATTCAGGATTTTTAATGGATATTTTATCATGTTGTGTGTCAGAGTGTGGTCTTGCTGACAATGTCACTGCTGTGAAGGTTCATCTTTTCATTTCAGTAAATAACCTTTTGCGAGTTTCCTGTTCTATCCTGATTTTCATATCATTTTAAAGAGTTTGTTAGAGATGTTGGCATGTCTACCAAAACTCTGATCCTGCTACAGACCCTGAATAAACATATACACTAAAAAAAAATCAATTTTCTTTTAATAAAGGGCAATAGTAAGAAGTGTGACATATATACAGCACCTTTTGGATGCAGGGATGTATCGAGAGCACGTGTGTCCATCCCAGGCACAGTAGGGATCTCGCGCCAGACAGCATTCAGCACAGGCTTGTCCGTACAGGTGACATCTACTGAGTGAAACCTGCGCTAGGCCCTCGCCTGATCCCACGTAGAGCTGTTGCTATAGCAAAGAAAAAGCACACCACACTCCTCCTTAGGAAAGGTAGAAATGTAAGCTTTTCAGAGTTTGCCATTCACATAGTGAAGAGCGCAGCAGGAGATTGTCCGAGTCGGACGCGTTAACAACAGAACATTCAGGCGAGGAAATTTTACTCGGGGGGGTTGGCAGGTAAAGTCAGAACTTAAGTGGATTTGACAGCAGGTTTATTCTGATGAAAAATTAAGCTTTTTGTCGTAAGATTTGTTTGACAGTGACCCCCCCCCCCCCTTATAGATGTTTTCTACATTCTGGAAATTCAGGCAAATGTCCTCAGGTTTCCTACAGTGTAATTCATGTATAACTAGGAGTCAATGCATCATCACAAAAAGACTTTCACTAGTGTCTGACTTTAAATAGACACCTGAAATGAGCAGTTTTTACAAATGGGACTCCAAGACCTCTAACTCATCTGAAGTTAAGGAGATTCCCGAACAGAAATTCCAAACAACAACTGAAAACACGAGCACACACACACACACACACACACTCACACACACACACACACACACACACACACACACACACACACACACACACACACACACACACACACACACACACACACACACACACACACACACACACACACACACACACACACACACACACACACACACACACAGGTCAAAGACTGCTGGAGATTAATGTTGGCTGTGATTGGGGTTGAAGCGTCTACTGACACCCCTGACCCTTAGATAATGAGGAAGAATGGGAGGGAGGGAGGGGACTGCGCTTTAAGGAAATAGTGAATGCTATAGTGAGAGCGCGAAATTGTGTTACAATAATTAGTTGGGGATTACAGTAAAAACAGTATGTCAATGTGCCACATAAGACGTGTGCATGAATGAAGGCAGAGAGCAGAGAAGATATGCAGAAATAGTAAAGAGCTTTGGACGGAATCGGGTCGAACCTGTTTAGAAGATATCTTCATACTGAGGATGGGAGTGGGAACCTGCAAAAGGTTTGACAAACAAATTTTTGATAAGCATATATTGCTGGAGCACTGTCAACGCAAATACAACAAATAAGTTGTTGATTTAAAGCTCAGCAGAAATCCCTCAGTGTTGCAGAGTTTGCGGATTTGTGTGTGTGTAGATGTGTTGTTCAGAAAACCTGGAAGACTTGAAGTTCTTCGAGCACCACTTCCTCTGTTGACCAGTTGTCTTGAGTGATGCTCACCACCTTCAGAACGGAGCCGGCATCTATGACAGGAAGGTGAAAATCAAAAACCATGAGAGCATCAGCAGAACCTGTCTGAGGACAACACATTGTCATCTAGTGCCCTCTGCTGGTGATGTATAGAATTGCAGGAGACAACTGGTGTGTGTGTGTGTGTGTGTGTGTGTGTGTGTGTGTGTGTGTGTGTGTGTGTGTGTGTGTGTGTGTGTGTGTGTGTGTGTGTGTGTGTGTGTGTGTGTGTGTGTGTGTGTGTGTGTGTGTGTGTGTGTGTGTGTGTGTGCGCGCGTCCTAACCTGTTCCCAGGAACATGACCTCATATGGTCCATCCTCTGCTAAAACTCTGTCCACCACAATCTTGGTCAAGGTGTAGTCCACTCGCACACGTGTGAACACAGGCCGTCCAGTCAGAGGGTAGACAGACCGATACATCAGAGGGTGGAATCGAATGAAACTGACCACCTCATCTGGGAAGTCTTTGGTGGTCTTGATCCTTGGATCATATGTCTTGCTGGGACACTGAAGTGCAAAAAAATACAAGTTCATGTAAAACTAAGTTTCAACTGACAGCTCTCTTCACTGATTTATAGTTTCACATCCCCCTCTAGTGGTCAAATAGAAAACTGTAAGAGGCAAAGCAAATCTGGTACATCTGTGACATGTACACCACCACCACCACCACCCAGCCCCCTCGCCCATTTCCCCCTTGAATCAAATGAGGCCATCTTTAGCATCTTGTGATTAGCAAGAAAGGCTGATTTTCATTATCTAATATCTAATAAGAGGTGGGAAAAGAAATCTGCAGCTGTATACGTGATCAAGTATGAGAATTCTATGTGTCGCCCAGCCCCTTAGTGGGCAACGCACCGTTCCAGGACGTGGGTATGGTATCCTGCCCTCGTATTCGACCCATCGGTGGTCAGGCCCCTCCTTGTGAGCATACGGTCCGTTAAACGCGGCCCTTATGTCCGCCATGCTGTACACGCACACTGCTGAGCCGCGGAAAATGGAGCTGGAAAGGGAGTCGAAGCAAGAGACTATTAAAAGATGAAAAGAGAAGGAGAGGGCACGCGCAGTATTGATGATGATGTGATGATTACTGAACTCACCTGGAGGTGGTGAAGACTGCGTACACTACGGGGTTTTTGTCATCTCTGGTAGGGAGCAGAAATATGTCCTCTTCAAAACAGAGAGGGAGGCGACACAGGTCATTTTGATTTCATTACCATTTTCTGCACAGAAAAGACAGCTACATTTCCATCTCTATTTTTATGTACAGGGAGCAGCTACAACTATGGCTTCTGAAAAGGCTTCACTGCTGGTACATTTGGAAATTCATTACCTTTGTTTGTTTTTTTAAAACATTCACTCTGAACATAGTTTCTGGAGTATAAAACGCAGTTCGTTGGCCTAGATTCCTCACATGCTGCTCCCTAGGTCACTTACGGAGCTCGTCAAAGTGTGTGTCCACTCCGTCTGGTCCAGGGATAGAACACACAAGACGGGCCTTGAGGAAGGTGGTCCATTTATTGGTCAGACTCCTCAGGCCACCCACATCATTCTGAAACACAACCAAACGCAGAGCAGCTAAAACCACAGTCAGCGTAGTGCGGCCGGCCAACGTGGCCCAAAGACAACTGCAGTCAAAGAGATACACTTTGTACTCAACCACAGTCTGACTGTAATCTCTCTAATGGTCTTACGCACAGAACGGCAGCCGGACTCGGGGTTTCCTGCGCTAATTAGGAAAATAAACAGGTGAACTACTGCTCGTTTCACTTGCACAAAGGAGTCCTTCTTGTGAGTGTAATGACACTCAGGTGCAACTGAACAGAGAGGAGAAACAAAGAGAGAGGAGAAAGCGTAGAATGAGAAGAGAAACAAATGAAAGTGCAGCACATGTGAAGTGCAAAACACAAGGAAGTGCAAAAAATCAAGAAGAGGCAGCAGGTCAAGGGTGCAGATTTTATCTTAGCATGTGAAATACTGTTTGGAACAGCCACCTTTGACCGAGCGATGTTAAGAGCGTTCAAGTGCACCTCTTTCAAATGCATGAAAAAACTTGAGAGAACCTCCCTATTAAACCTGGTCGGGGCTCCAACTAAGTGGTATAGAAAAAGGCCGTTGTGTTTCAACACACTCAAAAACACACGTTTGTTTAAGACCAAAAAAAGAAAGAAAATGTAAAATGTAAGCACTTAATGAGGATTTCACAATGGTGATAATCTTCAAAGAGGATTGGAGTGAGGTGCCCTCAACTTTTACATGCAGGGGAGAAAAAAAAAACCCTGCACTTATGGATAATGAAAGAAAAGAACAAATACAAAGACCCAGAGAGAGGGATCCCCGAGACGGGAAAGAAAAGGAGAGGTCTTGTAATCCAGAGGAATCTCCTTCCAGTCTGCCTTACAGCTTACTCTCAAGTCATAAATACGCTGGAGGCTTTTCTGAGAATGTAGCAATAGACCTCCGAATACAAATAGCAAACTGCTGCTGGAGCTGGTCCCATTTTTAATGACTACTGGCACACGCTGTGGCAGACGATGGTTCCCAATCATGAATCTGACCGGCCTCTGTCCTCAGTCAGCTGTGCAGTGTCCTTCCAAGCTTACAGTTGTTTTGACAAGCTGTCAAATAGAACATAATGGGCACTGAAAAACGATATGCTCCTCTAATGCCCTGGAGCATCTAACAACCGCAACAGAGAGCTTTATTGCTTAATTTCCTCAGTTTAGACATGAATTTGAAGTTTGTGCAAACCGTGCACATTAAATTTCTATGAAGCCAAAATATGTCTCCGGGATGACAACATAGTAAACACTTGTCACCGCTTCATCCTTTCGGGTAGCAAACGCTGACAATGAAGTGGTGCAGAGATCTTTCAGCTGCAAATCGATTTCAGGGACAATCTAGGCAGCAGCGCTTTGGACGCCGCGGAGCACAAAGGGGTTTAAAAACATGATTTACTGCCCCTGACAGCAGCAGCCGACGACTCTTTCGGACGAACAGAAAAGAAGAATTTATCAGCGAGATCTGCTCCTACGGGACGTAGAACACGTCTACGAGCCGACTAAGAGATCCTTCAGTCAGACCGCAGTGGAGTTATGACTACCACACGCACTGTAAGAGATCATGTTTTTATACTCTCCCTTCTAGTCCCACTACATCTCACCCTTCTCTAAACTCTAGCACTATCTTCCAAGCACAGATTTCTCTCATAATCAACTGATCCATGTTCAGTATCTTGGTTGGGACTTTGTCTTTTCCATCTCTCTCTCTCTCTCTCTCTCTCTCTCTCTCTCTCTCTCTCTCTTCCCCGCCAACTTTCCACCCGCGGCCTCACGTCACCGCCGTGCCTCTGAGTGCCTCCCGCTTTCCTCACCTTCCTTCAGTAATATCTCACCTTGCACACACGAGCCACTCGGGTCAGGATGCTCTTGTCGTTGCCCTCCCACGACACCTCGCGGAAGAAAAAGTAAATCTTATCATCATCGGGGTTGTAGGTGTCCGCAATGGGATGAGCAGATATAAACCTGCCCTCTGAAGACGCAGAGAGGGGAAAAAAAAAAGAGAGGGGAGATTGTTAAACATGTCTTTTGCCACGCTACGCACACATGATGTGGCACTAACACAACACTTAGCGTCTGTTTATTTATAGTCTCGCTGTCGAAGGGCAGCGGGATCTGATTTATTACACTTTATATTTACTACGCTAAACGTGGGGCAGCCCATGAATCCTCAACTTGTTGTACAGTTTGCGACATGGACTAATAAACTGATAACCAGGATATTAAGGTTACTTTAAAAGTGGCGCTGTTTACTTTTCTA
The DNA here is from genome assembly GCF_022379125.1 of Scophthalmus maximus. Lineage (NCBI taxonomy): Eukaryota > Metazoa > Chordata > Actinopteri > Pleuronectiformes > Scophthalmidae > Scophthalmus > Scophthalmus maximus. The sequence continues at coordinate 16,212,754 of NC_061521.1, read as the reverse complement.
TGATTTTCAGCAGCCGTATGGCAAAGAGATCGTCCTTTGGATGGAACACCCACGCTCAAACATTCACCCTAATCACATGTCCACATTGTTTTAAACAGATCCTTTCATTAAACACAGAACCACAATGCAAATACTTTATTTCAAGTAGAATGCCTGCATTGGCAACCTAATTTAAAGACGTATTGATTGATTACCATTGGTTATAACCTTACTTGAACAGTTCAATTGAACAGACATAGCAGATATAATAACATCATTTAGAGTTTCCAGTTGAATGAAAGAGCATATTCGCTCTTATTCTTTTTTGCTCGACACCAACTGCAGAAAGACAAACATGCTCCACTCTGCTCACCAGCTAGTTGGTAACTTCTGTGTGTCGTTTGGTGATGTTAATGTAGCGTGTAGTTGGGTTTATACAACAGATGCCTACTGTGGCAAGAAGCAGGGTGGATTAGAATGGTTTACATGGAACCAAATCAGTAAAGTTGCAAAACCAAGATCTAAGACTTAAGTGGTATGACATAGTATCGTATTTTATAAGATGACCATACGTTAAATCTTAATCTGAAAAGCGTTGATACGTTTTGCTGTCGAACAAATAATAAATAAATGTAGTGAAGAAAATAGAACAGTATTTGCCTCCGACATGTAGTAAAGCAGAAGTAAGTTTCAATGTTTTCAATAACGTCAAAGGTTTCTAGACTGATTGTATACAACTTCACAAATGCCAAGTATTAATATGTTGTGAATAAATATTATTCACATTATGATTTTTTTTTTGTTTTTAAGATAGTTTCAGAACAAGGACATTAAAAAGTGACATCATGTAGTTAATAGTAGTGGGGGGTAAAGGAGACAACAGCATGTTGACGTCAGTGTCCTGATTCAGGGGGAACTAGTCCAAAGTCTTGGAGTGTTGCAGTAACATTACATCAACATGAGCTCAACCCCGAGGAGCCGAGCCAAACAGAAGAGGGTGATTTTCCCCAGCGGAGCAGCTTAATGTACGACTCCTAGCACACTCGACAGGAGATCATTGTTAGTCATGCACCACTGGAAAGAGATCCACAGATTCACAGGAACAGGAACGATGTGCTCTCTCTCTATCTGCACGTCCGGCTCCAACACATGCTGTGTACAGTACACAGAGAGAAGGAAGGAGACGTACTTCCTCCAAACATCTCTGGCTGTGTGGTTGTGAAATGTGGAGACCAAGTGTAAGGATTTAGATCCTGGTGAAAAATGTTGCTACACGGCAGCAACCCATCAGTTGCTGCAGCCCACTCGTGTGTGTGTGTGTGTGTGTGTGTGTGTGTGTGTGTGTGTGTGTGTGTGTGTGTGTGTGTGTGTGTGTGTGTGTGTGTGTGTGTGTGTGTGTGTGTGTGTGTGTGTGTGTGTGTGTGTGTGTGTGTGTGTGTGTGTGTGTGTGTGTGTGTGTGTGTGTGTGTGGCTATGCCATAGTGTGACTAAGTCCTTGAACTCTGTGGCACACTGTAAATTCCCCTCTAGGTGTGGTCCGTGTTCAGCTATGGCATTCGTATAAAGGTCCCAGCTAGATGAATACGTGTGTTGTTTCCTCTGTGCAGGAATGCCAATAACCATCCGAAAGGCACAGAGAGGCTCTGTGCATCAGTGGAGAGGCTGGAAGTTTGAAGGAAAAGCAATAACATGAGTACCATTGATCCAGTAGTCTTCGGAGATGTCTGTGCGTATGTAGTGCTGGTCAGGTGGAGGGCCGAGGGAGCGTGTGAACGTCGTGTCCTTGCCCAGGAAGTCCGAAGATGTGCCCGCATACAGGTACTGATCTGGACCAAGCACACAGACAGGTCGACCCAAATATTTCAGAAAACATGAACTGTACGTATGTGATTAAATGTACAGCATACAACTGTAATTGAGACTTGATATTTGGATTGTTTAACCATGAACTTCATTTGAAATAAATGAAAAGAAAACACAAAAGGAACCAAATATGTAGAGCTTAAAACGTTGTTTTTTTTTACGTAAAATGTAAACATAATGTACTTCTTTCTACCTAGTTTTTTTTTCTGTAAAATAATAGTTTTCATTTCAGCAAACATAAATTCCAACACTTATATAGGGCTCATATCGGCAGACCGAGGACAGTTTCCAGAAAAAAAAAAACAAACATAGAGAGAGTCAAGGTTCGAAAAAACCAACTTTCTTTAGAACTCTCTGCCAAGTTACTGTGTTGCTGCCTGAAAAATGTCCGCTTGCCACTTTGTTAGCAAAATAATTTGGAGTCAAAATTCTGGGAAACATCCCCTTCCCGGGGATGTGGTGCTGTGCATTAGTAAAATCCTGGTGCTCGACAGATAAGGCAGGCAGGGGACTGCCACGGTGCACAATTGTGTGCTGGCTCGTTTTACCTGTGAGGACTGAGGTGAATGGCTGCAATGGATCAAAAGGACACTTCAACCTGCCAGACTCCACTGTACTGGACAGCAGCTGGAACACACCATCCTGAGAGGAAAGGGAAAGTAGTATTACATTTTCAAACATTTCAAATCCAATCCTGAACTCCTGCAAAAGCGATTCTGACTAAGTAGACTCACTTAAGTGTACACTTTACCTCTCTGCGCCCAGTGATTTCAATGAAAGCACAGTTTGGGTGGAAGGCTCCGGTCCCGCAGGCGTAGACGTGTGTTCGATTGTAGTTGTGGAGCACCCTGACAAAGTTTGCACACTCCAGCTGGATGAGCGGGGACGGAAAAAAAGAGCAGCGGCGAATTATGACGGAAGGCCCTGTTGAACAGGTACAGTATATTTCGTATCGCAACGCACAGTGGTGAGCCGATTTTGTGCACTTACGTTCGCATTTTTGCCAGCCAGTTTGCACATTTCCACTCTGTCCCGGGGAGCAGGCCAGTGGAACTAATGACAGATGGATGAAAAGAAAAAAATATTTCACGTCTCATTGTGTTGCCTCCAACCTCAGATCTACGATTTATGTGCAACTTTTATTCAAGATTTTAATGCTTGAGCTTTTAAATATACAGAGTCCTAGGAAACTGATTTACAGACTATTGCAGTGACTTCTCAAAGTAATTGAAAATATAATACATATTCCTCCTGTTATTGGATATCTACATTGGCCATTGCTTTTGCATTTTAGGGTAGAATATAAGGTTTCATAGTTCACTGTACTACTAAGTAACCCCCACCCCCCAAAAAAACAAAGATCCCTCTTTTTTTGGTTTGTTTTGCGATTCTGCTTTATAATTTGTTCAATTTAGCTTTTTTATACATTCATCTTTAAACAATGACCAACACCTCTGGGTGCTGGTACGAGAGTGCAATGGACGTTTAAGATCCAGTGTCCCTTCAATATACCCCGGCATGTTCACACGTGTGTTATAACAGGCTTATGTGCTTTGACCCTAAATCCTACCAAGTAGCGCTATCGCCAAACATGTTCATGGCTCGACAGACCTTTGATACGCATGCAGACACGCCGGTCGAAAATATGAATATATCTCATGATTCCAAATCATTGCATGCCGCTGAGGAATTCAAACAGAAAACCAGTGTGAAGTTTTGACTGAGTGCAGTGTGCAGGGCCTCTGTAAGGCCTTACACAAGTTTTGAAACCCAGTGTATAAAATAATCTGTGGCCGAGTTTTACCATCTACAGTAATTTAAGATGGTCACCAAGGATCTGGAGAGGTCAGTTGAATCCGGTATGGAGATGGTATCAGTTGAAGCAGACGGTATATTTTCGCTACAGGAAGAACAAACCACGGGTCAATGGGTCGTCCTTTCACATCTTTCGGTCGCTCTGTGCTACGTCACACGTTTGATGCTCTGGCTGGTTCACCGTCTGCTTTACGACTGTTGATAATGGCCCCCTGGAAAAAATAGTGAGGGGTTCCAGTCCCGGTCACAAATGCAAATTGTTTCCGCCAATGCCAGGATAGCTGTCTCCTGATAATCCAGGTAGATGCTTGCTCGTTGTTAGTGCCCTTTTTCTGGGTATTGCCACTCCTTTAGCTAATAAACTGCATGTTCGAATTTCCAGGTCACACTCACTGTGAGGGGCTGGTCCCAGAAGTCAGAGAATTAAGGGTTTTGTTTCGGTGCCTATCTCCCATCAGTATCAATTACTTGAGAGGCAACCAAAAGGCAACACTCTGAGAGCACGACTAAGAGTTATAACAAATAGATAACGATCAAATAAACACACTGCCGTCCCCATCTTGTCATCAACCTCAGCTGCATAAACACACACTCACATCTACAAACATTAACATATGGCATCCGTCCGAGTGTGTTTGTGTAAATGTGCAAGTGCGAGCGTGCGTGCGCCAGAAATGTGTACACGCTCTGTGTGTGCGGTTGTGTCTGTGTTTGCGCGCGCCCTCCGACATGATGACCCTGAACCTCACCAGACACTTCCAGTCCGCGACTGACTGAAAGGTGAGCTCTTCTCTAGAACAATATACGGCTGAGAGCATTCCGACCGTGATGGGAAAATAATACCTCACATCGCCCCACTTAATCGCAAGGCAGGTATAAGTGTCATGAGCTCAGGCTAAAGTACTGTCTCCATAATAATGAACTGTTCACAGTGAATAACAGAGGTTATCAGGATGTCTCGGGTGACTCCAAGCATGATTTTGCATGTCTGGGGATTGGGTCAGCGTGCGGAGGAGATCTCCTGCTCAGACTTGACTTCCTTCCAGGACTGTCCTTTAGCAGAGGGTGTGGAGACTCTCAAAACTTATTTAAATTACCTCTCAAGTATAGCGAATGACCTGAAAAGCCACAGAAACTAGTTTCATTCTATACCCTTCCATATATAATCTGGACATTCCCTATTCTGTCTGTCCTTCTCCAGCATCACGTACCTTTCTGGGGGCTCTGGCCAGATTGTCAGGGTCGAGCAGATAGATGTGATCCCTGGCTCCGAACAGAAGGCGACCCCTCTCCTCATCCAACAGCAGCGAGTGGGAGTGGAGGCCATCGGAAGGGCCCAAAAACAGAGACACGCTGCCAGTTTGCAGCAGTTCTGGCCCAGAGAGAGAGAGAGACAGACATACAGACAGAGAGATTAATAAAATCGCATTACGGACTATGCTCATCCAACTAACTTCAATGTATAATGCGTCATCCAGCATTGAAAAAAAACAAACATATTTCAACAAGATTACACTGTCAAGCTTAAGTTATTCTCTGCACCAAAAATTCCAAAGAAAAGTACGGGGGTTACCTGTCAAAAAACATATTAAAAACATGTCTTGACTTGATTCGGCGCTGCCTAATCCTCTGGGGTTCAACACCTTATAGCCACACACACTGACAGAGAAGAGGCACAGTAGCAAAGACTTCAACAACACATTGCTTCAGCCGTGGATATTTTTAAAAGGTACATCATTAATCATGACGATATCGCTCAGATGGAGGTTTATTTATTTCATCTGCCTCATTTGCAAATGACTATACGAGCCTGGGGACATGTCTGTCGTGGGCAATTTGACGACAGATCACGGTGACAGCAGCTGTAATACCTGTTGCTCACAGTTTGCAGTTTTATAACGGCCACACTTGAAAATATATTGCATCAAAATAGTTAAATATTATGTATTTCGGCAGTGTTCCGTTAGTATTGGTTGGTACGTTGGGCTCCTGGCTTCCAAAGCCCACCAAGAGACTTTTCTGGGAGCTGAAAAACTATATTCTCAGCTCAGCACTGCGACCTTGATCTCCCTGATCTGAGGAAATCTCTTCTATCAGCGGGCTCTTTTCATTGCGCCAGTATAGCAACATGCCTTGAATAAACACCGGCTCAATGCGGGGGGAGTCCTGTGGGAGTCACTCTGAAAGGATTGACATTGCGATTAGCCTCTTGGTGTGAAGGACTGAAGAGGTTACCAGCCTCCAATATTTGAACATCTCGGACCCCTCCACACCACGGCATCATGCTTAGACCTCCTAATACCTCCTCCTATACACGGGCTCACACTCACACACAGCACCCCCACATGCTCCTATCTTTCACCCCTACACACACACCATGCCAAAGCAGCAACAGACTAAACCTCACAGAGAGATTAGGCCAGCTAGCCTTTGGCTAATCTGTTCTATAAACACAATTCACTATGGGTCCATAGAAGCCGCCTTCTATGCCGCGGCTGCTGTTCAGCGTATAGTGCTCCGTGCCCCTTCCTCCAAATAAGAGCCCTCAGTCCCATCAGCGGCTCTCCATTTAGCTCCTCCACGGGAGTTTGTATTACGGAAACCGAGCGGGCTGGGTTTTTCTAGACACACAAATGTGCGGACCCAGTTTCCAGGAGATTGGCGTTCACGCATGACGAGCGCAGGCGATTGCCCAAGTCCACTCGCTCGCCGTGAATCTTCCTGAGATTTTCCGGCTGTATTGTCACCATTGGCTCACTCTGGCCTTTTTTCAGAAATTTTACACGGGGGGGGGGGGGGGGGGCTGGCAGGAAAAGTTCTGGAAAAAATGTCTGGAGCAACATTTGCGTCCTCACATACAGCCCCACCGGAAAAGTTCACGAAAATATGCACGCTTCAGTGCATGTCTGAAAGCAAATTTAGGCTTTTCTGATAAACTACGCTCTATAATAGTATATATACTATTACTATATATATATATTTGTGTGTATATATACATATATATATACATACATATATACACATATATATGTATATATACATATACTGTATATTTCTGTAATATACTGTATTCTTTATCATGAACATTGTTGCCTTTTGTCTGATAATATGAATCGAGAGCATGACACAGGAAACACACATTGCTGTGATTATGCTCCACATGAATCGGCCATATGCACTGGGACAAGAGTCACATAGCTTCGGCATGACTTGGCACAGTGTTCATTAGTAGTAACGTACTGATCATTGTTGCTTCTTTTAAGCTAGCTGAAATGAGGCCACAGTTTTCATGCTGCATGATCACAGCCTCAGACGGCCACTAATATGCAGTGTAGGACGTTCCGCCCGTGGTTTCAGAAAACAGAGGGTAACGTCAAAGCCAGAATTATATGATAGGTCAAGAAGTAATCTTGATAAGAAGCTAATACATGTGAGCTCATGAACAGCCAGATTTAATTCACTGTTGGGATTTGCTGTTATTAATCTTTTTTTTTGTTGCTTGGTTAGTTATTGAGTTAAAACTGTCAAAAAAAGTAAATGATGATAAATATGCTTTTGTACTCTACTGTATAAACTGCTGCATATTTGTGTTAATCCATCCTCTCGGTCGCACATTAATAACAACAGTTTGAGTTAACATCGTATTTAAGATATTTGAATCATGACCAGATTTGACTTTTCGTTTGGCAGAGGGCCACGTTGTCTATGCTGTGGCTCTGGATGAAACTTGAACTTAAGCCTCAAGATTTGTTTTTCAGACTTAGGGACAGATGAGTTACTCAAGTTTAGAGATGAGCGCAGTAGTTTGGAGGTGTTCACTCAAACAGGGATGATTTAACTTTGATCGTTTCACCCTTCAATCACTGAAGCTGTGCTTTCACGGGGCGGGGGCGGAGGGGCGGGGGGGCGGGGGGGATGTTTGAAGAGTGATCACTGCTGGGTGCTGTTGCCTTCGAGCAGTGTGCACTGATGAGATGTTGACAAGCTGTGTGCATGATGTGTGCGCTGGGTGATTCTGCTTTTGATAGATTCCTCTTTGCTTCGGTCATTCTGACTTTGAGAGCCATACATGGACATTGTTCTACTGTTGTTACTCTGAGGTCCAAAGGAAACTGCTGGTGTTTCTCTTGAATGAACCGTGAAGTTTGGTCAGCCGTGCTCAAAGTCGAGACGGAGAAACAAAGCACACATTCTGACAGAATATGAAAAAAAACCCCAGCCGTCTGAAATGTCCTGGCCCAAGAAAATCCAATTGTATATGAAAGAATGAGCTCCGTTTCATCGACTGGTTGGTTTGGAACATACATGAAATAAAACAAATTGTGGCGCTAAACACCAGACTACTGTAACTGCTGCATAAACACTGTCCCGAGCAATCATTATTCCTGCAGCTACTTACGTATATTTACTTTGGACACTCAGGCCATACATGTGTATCTATTTCCAGCCATACTGGTTTAGAACGCCTCTGACCAGTTTGGAAGTTGAAGTTTACTTTTAGGTCACAGTGGGGATTTAGTTTTATGGAGCAAGACTGAAGTTCATTTGTGTGGTTGTGTGCAGTCGATACTTAGCATGAGAGATGGAGACTTTGAAGTAAAGTTTGCACCTAAGTCTGGGGTGAATTTCAAGGGGAGCAATAATTTAGCTTTCCCTTGGTGGCACAAAACAAACAGACTCAGATGAAGCAAAACTAAACACTTGGACACACTGCACATTGCCGAGACCGGCTAATATACACAGAGCAGATTGAACGACACTGTCCCATGCACCAGGAGCATCAAGATGATTTGTAGTTCCTGCATGTGACTTAGACTTATAGGACTGGACAGCAATAAAAGTGTATTTTATAAAAAACAAACATTGTGTCATTACAATTATAAATATTCAAAATATAAATCTGACTGCAGGATTTATGTTGATGGAAGGATTAAGAGACTGTGTTAGTGTTTCACCAGGAAGGTCGCCAGAACACATTTTTGTGCTCACAAAAATGACAAAACAGGGAATTACGATGTGGGCTAATGGATCGGTAAGTGGATGTTAAATCTCTCATTATACTTAAACAGTGTGACTTAGTGTGAAACTCTGTCTTTTCACTTTTCTTCTTGGCTGTGTGCACAAAATCACAAGAGAGAGAGAGAGAAAGGCAGGAGCAAAATGTTACCTAGAAATATAGACAAAGCTAAACATGGCCTAGGAGGATGCACACTGATTGAGCCAAACGCTAATCCAAAAACCATTTGAAAAAGACGAAAACGCAAGTGAATCAAAGGCGTGATTGAGGGTCATTTAACTTGTTCGGTGCTTTAACTTCAGCTGAGCACAAGTGCAATGATGAGGCGAGTTTGCATGAGACAAAATATGCGAAATGACCTAAACTTAACCAAAGTTAATTACAAAGTAAAACAATACCAACGCATTTAAGTAAAAGTTACAATAAAATAAACAGATGAATCGACAGTATTTCAGTTCTTACCTCTCTGGCTGAGTTTGACCCTGGGGACACTCTGTTTGACGCCTGCTCCAAAAGGGAGGGTGGCCAAAAGCATCAGTCCCACTAATGGAACCCCAGGATGGGATAGTACCTTAGTCCTCTTCCCTTGGCCGTCATAATCACTGCCAGGCACGGAGAACAGAGCCCGGACTTGATTCAGACTCTGACTGCCAGGGTTGTCTTTCTTCATCGTGTGTGGAGTGGTCTCGCTCCGTTGTCCCTCTGTCCTTCTCTGCAGCCCTGGAGGGAAACGGGTGTGAAGAGTCAAGCCAGGGAGGAGCAATCATAAGTTTGTGTGTGTGTGTGCGTGTGCGTGTGTGTGTGCGTGTGTGTGCGTGTGCGTGTGTGTGTGTGTGTGTGTGTGTGTGTGTGCGTGTTTCATTCACGCAGGATACGTACACATGTTTCTGTCGTGACTATTCATCTGCTTCACCATGGAGCCCTACAGGCATGTCCCCTCTCTTTACCCGTCCCACATCAGCTGTTGCCCGTCACTGGCTTACCTTTTGTGTCGCCTTTAAAGCTGTTTGCCCGAAACAAAGGTCAAGCCAACAAAGCCGCCACATTCTGCTATCTTTCACCCTGCCGTGTCCCTTTCAGTTGCTCCCTCTCCACCATCTCATGGATAGCTCATTAATTTCTTTACCTGAATGATACTTGCCAATAGTTTGAGCATTGGCCGATGACCCTGTCAGCACCTCTTTTATGTGCTGTAAAAAAAAATGGTCCATGTCCTATGTAGGACTTCACAGTGCATTAAAGAGGCATGAAGAAAAGACATAAATTCAAACTGTGAAAAGTGAGCTGTATGATTGAGCCGTCATGGGAACACTCCCTGGCCTTTCTGTCGCTAATAAGCAAGGAGAACTTGAGCGATGTGCAGTAACTGAACACAGAATGAAGAAGTAACACTCTAGTACAAACTGGACTATTCTTTTGTTTATGTTCTGAAAGGAATTAGGAACATTTAAGCAGTGGAAACTGTCTCAATCTTACCCGACAAATAATCCCCGTGATTGAACAGTTGTCCATTTAAATACACTTGTGGTTTGGATTTAATGTGTAAGGTGTTACTCTTTCAGATGCTGATGTTCAATAACCTTGCACATATAGTATGTCCATAGCCTTCAAAGAGGTATTGTTGGAGAGCTAAGTTTGCAGGGAGGACTTTCCTTGTTTTTTGGCAAAGGTTCATCAGTGTTTGTAGTTAAATCAGTGTTTTCAAAGATGATTGAAATTATTTAAATCAAGATACTATGACAAGGGATCTATTTATATGCCTTTAAATTACTTGCTTAATTCATTAATTTAGGTAATTTCCTGATTTGGGTGCAAATCATTACAGTTAAGTGCATATGAGTAGTATATTTGTGCCACCACGCAAAAGTGATGCATCATACATAGATACTATGTTACTTGGCCTGCATCTGTGCACTTCCCACAGCCATATAGCAAATAATTAACCAGACAATTAAGGATGAAATCAAAAGAATGCCTCCCCCCTCAGACCTTATTGCTAAATCTCCCTCATTACTCTCCTTCCACCCACATTTCAGATAACACGCGTCATTTTGACTTGTGACAACAAAAACAATGTCCACCTAAATGAATAGATCCACTGTGGCAAACACGCTCACATTTCTCAAACACTAAAACCGAGCATGATGCTTCCACTTGGAAGATTTCGACACACAGGCTGGAGAAGACACAATCACCCTTTGGGCAAAATATGATCCATGCAGTGCCCAGTTAGTTATAAAAAGTCCCATTCTGAGCACATACATTCATTTACGCCTACGCACTCAGATCTGCATTCCATGATAATATGTACAATGGCATGCTGGCAGATAGCTACAAGCGTTAAAAGTATTCCATTTCATCCATCATTTCACTTTATTTATTTGTCCTGTCCAGTTTTGTCGTCTGGAGTTTTAAACTTGAGCTCATTGCGGAGGATCGGGGCAGAGTGGCAGCCGTCCAAGAGCCCCGTGGCTTTAAACTGGAGAGGATTAGACGCTGATAAACAGACTGCTGTTTATCTAAGATGACAAATTGAGGCACCTTCACACCTTCAGGGTTAGAAATACAGATATAGAGTGTGTGTGTGACGGATGGGCCATCAGCGAGGAGAGTGAGACAGTGAGAAGGCCTCAATCTGTGCAGTCTTTGCACACTTTGTCAGCGACAGTGATAGTGCTGGAGGTGGGGCTCGTCCTCCCAACAGTATCCTCGGGGGAGCAGTGACGCAATTTCACCAACCATTCAAGTAATGTATCTCTATTCGGCGCTTGAGTGCCCACATCTATCAGCAGTACAGGCCTGTTGGCATCTCTCGAGGAGAACGGCCCCCAAACAAAGGAGAAAGCTCATGTGTTGAAAGGGGAGCAAAAAAAAAAAACAGTTTTCTTGAGGTAAGGATGACAGGACATCGACACACACTACAGCATGGAAAGATGTAGTATATGCCGCCGGTCAGTTATACTGCAGAATAAAGCCCCTTTCACACTGGCCAAAAAACCTGTTTAAACCCGCTCACACCCGGCATTTTCTGCAGTTTGCAAACGTTTAATCGGCATTCAGCCCCGGGTCCAATGACTCTGCAATAGACCTGGGTAATGATCGTCTTCACATCCGATCGGCATCGATGTGAATGTCACACCCGGGTGAACACGCTAATTTGCGCGATGACGGAGGCAACAAAGGTAAATGCGATGAGTTTGTATACTTTGAAAGAGTGACAAAAGTACAACATACAAGGTAACGTTGGCCACCGTCTCACTGGCTTCCATACTGTCCTTCTACTTTGTTTTATGGCGCGCGCCGCTCTTTACCGCCACCTATGTGAACAGAAAAATCCTGAAAATGCCCGGACCTAATTTTCCGGCTGTGGCTCAGGAGGTAGAGCTGGTCGTCCACTAGCCTGAGGGTCGGCGGTTCAATCCCTGCTTCCCCCCAGTCCTCATGCCCATGTGTCCTAGGGCAAGACCCTTAACCCTAAATTGTCTCTGACGGCTCTTCCGCCAGTGTATGAATGTGACAGAAAAAGCGCTGTAAACAGCAGCGCCGTATGAATAGGTGAATATGACTATGAGTGGTCAATAAGACTAGAAAAGCGCTATATAAATACAGTCCATTTACCATTTCATGTCTGAAAAATGTCTGAAAACATTTTACTGTAATAGAGATGAAAAGCGAGAGAGAGAGGTGAGGAGAAATAGCTTGTGCCATGTAGGTTAAGCTAATACCCCTGTTTCCTGCCCACGGCGAGAGGTCCCTGTTGTCTTTGGCAGCATGGCCGGCACACGGTGCAGGGGGTTGTGGAAAACAATTCTGATAGCGGTGGTGACAGATTTAAAGCTAGCAGTCAGTATGGTGATGCTCATGCCCGACATACAGTACAGCATCTGGTCTGAGTCATATCCTTTTTTTTGCGGTGTGGCCCCAACATCAAACCAATAGTGTCTATGTGCCGTGATGCGACTATTCACCAGCAGCCATCAGACAACAGCGGTGCAAAATCAAGAAATTGGGGATGCGATGTAAAGAATGTAAAGTAGCAGAACTTTATAAAGTATTCCCATTAGACGCTGTCACGAAGAAGGAGCAGATGGGGAAAGAGTGCTCTGGCCGTAGGCATTTTCACACTGAGACCACCCCCAGTGAGGCATTTAGCAACACCCAGGTGCCCTGTAGAGTACACTATTATCAACCCCCCCATCTCCACGGGACAGAGTGCATTAGCACAGCTATTTGTCTTTATTCCCTGACCACAGGCACTGACCTGGCACAACAATATAGGTAATTGTTACTAGCTCTCGAGACATTTGTTGTTTTTTTTGGCAACAGTCAATCATCTTCTTTTCTTTCTTTTTTTTGCCTTGCATTTAAGCAAGCATGTAACTCCCCCGTGAGTCTGTGTAAGTTCATGTCTCGGAGGGAAAATACAGGACTTCCACCAGGCCACACTGTTTGTGTTTTCACTGAACACAAACTATAAAACAGACACAAGGAGCATTAAATGTTAAAGTTGTTCTTTTAGCTATAACTCCAGTTATACATGTCAGTAAAGACATTAACACAACACAGTTCAAGTACAGACAAGCGCCACTTTTACTCTTTATGTCTTGGGTATTAGACACTGTATATATTTAAGGGGACATTGTTTCACTAACTATGAAACAAGCTTTATGTTTTTTAGAAACAAAGTAAAATAGCGCTATCAGATCTATGCCCAAATGCAACTAGTAAAAATTCGTATCAATCACATTAATCTGAAGGGTGTAACATCTTCGAACTCCTGTCTAAACTATTTCCCCTTAACAATGTTAACACACACTTGGTGTTTCACGGTGTGCCAAGAATTAACTGTTGCCAGAGGACAAGTAAATATGAAACATGTGATTGTTGCGGCAATGTAAGATTATACTGGATTGAGATCAAAAACCTCAACCTACATACTACAGTATAGGCTCCTTGGCAACTTTTATTGTATCTTTTACTAATGTTTCCGTAATTTGTTAGCTCAAGTCGTAAAGTAAACATCAGGGCGGCAATCTGCGTTTCATTTTAAGATTTAAACCAAAAACATTTACCACACCTTATCTGAGTGGAACACTTATCCTTCAGCACAGCATGCTCATCTCTTGGGGAAATTACATATCGCTGCAAAAAGTGAGTGCAAAATCTCCCCTTACATGAAAAAAATTCCATCATCCAAACATGGTGACCGGGGCAAAGATGGGCTTTGAAGTTTAAAATGCTGCCGTAAATTATTCCTCAATAATAAATGACTGCAAAGGACGACAGGTTAGGTAAGGACATTTAATACCTCTCCATGGACTAGAACGGGGATCATTTGATCCCTTTCCATTAGCACAGTCTGTATTTCCTGCAGCCGTTTACCTCCTAATAAATCTTACAAACAGATATCCACATGCAGCCTGATTACAGAATGCCCCTCTCACACGGTGGAGTCCCGACAGTTAACTCCGCTGCCCGGGGAAAAGAGTTTACGTTAGGGTTTTTCAGAGCAAATCCTTCAGGCCCCGGTTTGGAATTATAAACGAATCAAGTACATTCACAACACTACATTAAACATAACAGATTTAACATGAAATATCACACTTTGCTCACAACCTGTAAGCATGAAATCAGTGAACGGTTATGCCCAGACCAGAGGACATTCCAGCGGAATTCCTTCCGTTTTGGAAATCAAGAGTTTGTCTGTAGGGAACAACCAAAGGAGATGGATAAAATTCCAGCCCTGAGGTCGTGTCTGTCCACATGTTGTCCCTCCCTGAGCTGTTATCTGAAAACAGTGGTAAGAGAATACTCTGCACAACTGCCGGTATGGTAACCAAACACACCACAGCCAGATAATAGTGCTTATGCTGCTTTTGTTATAAAGACCTCGCTTTACGGTAATGTTGCAGCTTAATTCACCAATCGTTGCAGAACAGACGACAGATCCCACAGCTCCTCAGATCAGACATGTGCAATTGAGACAGTGCCAGCTCATGTCTACTGTCACACTGAGGGTGAATGGAAGGGTGGGAGAGCGGTGGGCGGGAGGTGATACTGGATCTGTGGTTTAACTCTTCTCTATAGAGAACATGGAAATGGGGGGGGACATGGTGGAAACAAAGTCAAGAGGCTGTTCAAAACAAAGAGCAAACCATGTAACCAAGACAACGCCATAAACATGAATGTGCCAATTGGTTTGTTGATAAGGAAAACATGTACGTGTATGTGTGTGTGTAAGCTAATACCAACCTGGAGTAGGCAGATGTGTGCAATAGGGCATAGTGACGGACAGTTGAAAGTGCTTACACTTGTCTCCTGATGGCCCGAGGATACAAGGTTACACCCATGTATGCTATGCAACAACCCTTCTCAAGTGCATTACTGTCTCCTACAAATGTGGGGAAGTGAATCTATTGTTCTTTCTCAATCCTGGGAAGGCTTTGGTTGCGCGGCTGTCTCCGCACCAGCCCAGATACAGTTCACTGCAGACGAGGGAAACACAAAGGCCGCGGAGCTGCAGGGCAGGCGAACTCAGCCAGGCCGTCTGTCTGCAGGTCATTGGCACCTAGATGCTGTAGACTCTCTAAACGCACTAACATCGCCACTGCGGTAAAGGTGCCCTACAGCAGCTGTCTCTCTGTCTTCACTGAAGAATTCTGGAAACGTGACCTTATAAGGCTAGGCTGCTGTGCAGCACAAGTATGTTTCAATAACAGTCTTGAATCCAAACCTGTTCAGTTTAGAGAATGCACTCTTTCGGCTTTTGTTTTTCATCACCGTCCAGGAAAAAGCCCCTGCACGAAACAGCATAACGCCGTCACAGGCCGCAGGAATGGTGCCGCGGGCCATTCAAAACACAGCTGAGTATTGATGCTGTGATTTTTATTTAGTTTTTACAGCAATGTTTGATCACTCCAGGCACGCCGCCACGGAACAGGGGTGGATGTAAGTACACAAGGCTGTATTGTTTTAAACGTTTTGATATATTTCACAAAAGAAGCCACATAAGCCAACCACAGCCTTTCATTTCAGCTGCTTTCAGACGTGCAATGAAGTCCGGATATTTTCCGGAACTATTCCTGCCAGGCGCTCAGTAAAATGTATCCATCAACTTTGCTTTTGGTCAGGATAATGAGCCCATATGAGAAAACCGCAGAAAAATGGCACTCTGGACCAAATTTTCCAGACATTTTCCGGAGTTCATGTGTGAAAACAGACAGACTGTCACACAATAACTTCTTATCAAATCCACTCTCCCAATCATACAAGAGCTCTCACAAAAATCATATTGGTGTTCTGTTTCTGCCATGAAGTGCGTTGTCACCTTGCAAGTCCCTTCACAGTCCTCAGAGGTCACAAGCGGACATTACCCGACTGATTTTAGCAGCAGTCCTCAGTCAGCCCCAGCCCCATAAACCTGTAACTGCCTGTGTACACATCAGTCTGTATTTATTTGGCCCGGTAGACAGCCTCTCTCTGGCGTAACGGCTCGACAGTGTTTAAAAGACAAAATCAGACAAGATTATTTTGAGTTGTCTTTCTTGTGCCCGAAGCAGAAATCTTTTACTCACGTCAGCCAAGCTGATCGGAAGGCCTGAATCACTGCCAGAGAAATCAATATACACATACAACTGTATTCTCTCCCCCTTCTCTGCCTTTCTCTGACAGTTCCTTTGCCTCTCTCACAACAGCCCGCTCGACAAAAAAGCTCTTGTAGGGAGTTAGATAATCTTTATAAGGGCAGCAAGTAAAGAGTGGGTGCTTGAGATCGTAAAATAAACAGACAGGAGAAGGACGGCTAAATAACTATACACGACTATCCCACATGACTGTTTTTTTATTCCCTTTCTGCTAGACAATAAACAACAGCGACACAGTGTAAACACATTCGATCAGCTCCATATGTAAAGGAAGCCTGTTCACAATATATTCAATATACGCAGAATATTTTAAGTGCACCTGGTCACATTCAATTTGGGGGGATACATTAACATCCTGCTCAAACACCGTCTCAAGAGTTACTCCCTGAGCGCAACCCAAATATTCTGCCACTCAACCAGCTCCTAGTATGTGACTGGACCGCCACAGAGCTCCGTGTGGTACAGAGAATGAAATATTGATGCATTACTTTGAAGCCGAGAAGCCAAATGCATTATTCCATCTTCCACGCGACTGTTCACAAAATTAATAAAATCATTAATGCTCTCAGGTGAACAGCCTTAATTACCAAGAATGGTGATTCTGGAGAGTAAAGAGGATTAGATGCCCCTCCTAGGTTCATGAACTGATCCTACACCTTACACATTGTATGATGTGAAAAGGTTTTTGTCATCATGCTTCAAAGTATAGTTGAGATACATATAGAAAAATGTTGTCGAAAATATGAGATATTAAGATTTAGGCTGAGGAGGTATAAACATGCTTACAGAAAAGAAACGTGTATGAATGTCTACAAAGACAGAAAGTTCAATATACAAACTCTAATGTGTAAAATAACATCATGTCACGTGAAGTTAAACGACATTGAGTCAAATGAAATGCAAACCTGCACTAATAGAAGATCTTCAATCAACTTAACTTAAATGATCAACCCCTGTTTCCTCATCTTACCTGCGCTCTCAACTTCTTTCTCGCCTCGCGCGCAACACGTGCCCGCGCAGTGAGCGGCAGTGTCGCTCTTCTTCGTCAGTGAATTACAAAAAGCAACAGAGAAAAGCGACTTAAACTGAAATGACGCGCGCGCGACGTCGTCCTGTGCGCGAGCAGAGTGGATGGACAAACTGGAAACTTCCCCCCCAGATATATCCACCCCGCGTAATTGTTCTGAACCGCACACCAGCGCTCTCCTCCAACTCCTGGAGCAGTGCGCGCGTCTCTCTCTCTCTCTCTCTCTCTCTCTGTCTGTGTGTGTGTGTGTGTGTCTGTGTGTGTGTGTGTGTGTTTTGGCTGGATCCTGTGGCCGTGCTCGCCCCGGGATAGACAGACAGTACACTCCCAATTACGCCGCGGCTCCTGGAGGGGTGGGGCCCCTCAGCATGTGTCTCAATACCAGCCAGGACTCCAGTTCAGACCTTCACTGGACACTTTCACAGACTCAGGTCTACGGAAAGTTTATTCAACCCCCTGTGCTTCAGAAGCAGAGTGAAAGTAGATGGGTAGGTACAGTATATAGACTATTACAGTACTATGTACTACAGTTAAAAACCCTAACACCCTAACCCTATGAATACTAGTCGAGATACTCTGCAGGCCCTCTCTGGAAGCTACATGTCTTCAATCATGCAAACACAACCTTGCACCCCAAAATTTGACCTTATTAATAGCTTATAACTGATCTACAAAGCATCAGTTAATGATCTTGTTTTTTTGAAACCAGAAGTGTAGATGCAGGTGGCGGGGCCTGACTGTGAGCTTGTCCCCTGCACCTCCACCTACACCTTGGACGGTACTCGCTGTCAATTACACAGTATCCACACCCCAATGCATGCTGTGGTTTATCGTCTATTTTAGTCTAAATGGGACCATAACCTACAAAATGAACATCATGCTGTATTGAAGAAGACATAAAACTAGAGATTGAGACCATAAACTCCTCAGGAAATTTACTGACGTTATATCTCACTATAAAAAAGTGAGAAGGAGAGTGACTTCTTTTTCCAACCAGTGGAGTCGCCCTCTAGTGGTCATTCAAGAGAAAACAGGTTTTAGGCGCGTCAGCATTGGCTTCAATTTACGGACCTGGTTACTACGTCCATTTTGATACAGTCTATGTTAAAGCCTAAAGGAGGCCAAATTAGAAAAGTGGTACCAAAATATGAGAGATGTGAATTTGATCAAATGAGCTCACTGGATAATCCAGTGTGCTCATTTTACCACATACTGTACATGGTAAGAATATTAGATGACTGGCTTTAGAGATTAATAAGGGCCTTTTATGACTTATTTACCAGTGAATGGGTGTTGCTCATATGGATTTGATCAGGAAAATGTGTGTCATGCCTGGTGAGAGGAAAGAACCGCCAGCTGTATTTGGGTTCAGGCAGCAGATTCCGCCACGGGCTGGGTTGTTTGCGGCGTGTCTTCTAGACAGGAGCGTGCAGTCTCTATCCCCTGGCTGCTTTTGAAGTAAACATGGCTTTCTTTGGCTCTCTCCTCCATGTACACACAGATATGCGCCAGTTGAAATCCACCCTTTTTTTTCGCAGAAGTTGTGGAAGGGTCAGAGCCAAGTGCACACAGAGGTCACATTCATTTAAGATGAGAACTGAGAGGTTGGACCCAGAAAAAAAAAATGCAATCTGTTCCTCTGGGGGAAAAAAGAGAAGAAAAAAAAGGGATGTGTTTTCTATGGCACTTTGTTGGTAATTAACCTTTTCCTACTCCAGCTCTGGTTGTGTATCTTAGCAGATCTGACTGGGTTCTGGTTACCTAAGGTGATTAAGTTATAGGTTAACAGGTTAAAATAGTGTCATCCCTCTCTGCTGGCAGATTCAGTGTCAGGGTGGGCACATCCTCAGGACAACTTCCTCACACGCGCGCACACACGCACAATAAACCCATTAGTGATGAGCAGCACCGATGACGTAAACTGTGCAAAACACTTCCATCCCTGCCCATTCTCCTGAGAGCTGTGCTGAGTGCGTTTATTACTGTGAGGGCCAAATTTCCACTCGTATAATAATATACATTTTTGTCACAGTGGCTGTCGGGCATGTGAGTGCACATTTCACAAGCTTCAGACACATATCAAACATTTAGACAATGGGGTTTTTTTGTACATGGATGATAATAAATGAGAGAGACACATGGGAAACAAAGTTGCCCTGTTGGATTCATACTAGGGACTTTGAAGTTCACAGTCTGCTACCCATAGGCCACAGCCGCACCCCAAAATATTTAGTAGCCCCGCTGCAGAATCGGAACATTTTGGACATTGCCAACTCCCTGTCACAGTATCAAAGAAAGTGATGGCGACAGCCGTGTACGTCGCTACCATCAGAGCATTGTCTTCTTTATGTTGCAAAAACTGAGAAACTGTTTATAGTGGATATAGTTCAAGAGACCTTTGGCAATGTTCCCAGCACAGCTGCCAAATTATCTAAAACTCAGGAGCAAAGACCAATGGCAGCACAGCAAGTGGTCTATCCGTCCAATTAGGGGCAGGATCAGTTCATCGACGTCTGACAGATGGACAGAATTGTTGATCCTCCTTATGATGACATTTGTCTCACGCAAAATCCCACTAAGCCTTGACATTCAAAGTGAAAAGGAAAAATGAAAACTGTGGTAAGGCAATTGTTATATGTTTTGGTGTCATTTTAATTTTTGGGTCACAAAATGCAATTTTAGTAAATTTCAGATCTATACGTAGATACCATGTCAATGTACAATATATGTGTTAGTGTAGACACACAAACATGTATCCACACAAATGTGGATTGTGTTTTTCCCGCCGTAAACCCTGTTTTATGTTCTTTTTCCATCTCTAACCCTTGATATATGGAGTGTGAGTGATTTGAGGGGATCTGCCAACACAAGACACGATAAAGAAAAGCAAAGAATAGCCCCCTAATCCCCAGTCATTTCTACAGTGTTGTTATCCAGTTGATCCTCCATTAAGGAGGATCAACCGTTCACTCTGGATGAGGTGGAAATCTTTAGAATATACCATCTTGGATAGTGCTGTCACTCTCTCTCCAAAATTTTTGAGGGCATTATTAGAATGTAAACAGGGGAAGACCCCGGACATTGGAGGAGCAGGAACATGTTATCTGAAGTCACCGAGGCGCAAATTTCTGTTTAAGGATGTAAAATCTTTTCTCACTCCAAAGGATTAACTCTTAACGAATTGAAAACACTTTCAATGGTACATTATGTGCTTAGAATATAAATGGTTGATATATCACGTGTTAATGTTTTGTCTATGTTCAACTGTCTCCGCTTCCTAAAGTTTTACTAATGCATTTGGCAGTTGGTACAATACTGGAGGTAAGTTATGGTTTCGAGTAGACTGAAATTCTTATAAACTTTGACTTGAAATATTCCATTAGCAGGCTTGTGGTCTGCTGTTGTTTAGAGAAGGAAACTACTTTTTCTTACATGTTTGCGTTGCTCGTGTGGGAGAGGAGGCTTGTGCACAGTCACACACATGGTGGACGCAGGGCAATCTGAGAGCAATTTTTAACAGTAATCATGATGATCTGCAATGAGAGGGCAGTCAGCCAGGACTGGTCACCCAGGGAGCCCCTATTTACTTGGAACACACACACACACACACACACACACACACACACACACACACACACACACACACACACACACACACACACACACACACACACACACACACGCAGGCCTTCGAGCTTTAGTGCCAATAGACTTGAACTGATTAACCAATCTTGATTACTTGAGCTGCCACCAGGCTAGTAGTGCTCTAAAAACAGCTGGAGCCCAGCTTATTGTCAATTATTGTTACTTATTGATGATTAGGGGATAAGGCTCATTCATTAGATCCCAACAAGACATGTCAACAAGCAGGACCTCCCCAGAAAATTCCATCATTCAATATGCTGTGATGGCTGTTGTGTGTTGTGATCCATCTTTTTTTTACTTCATTGTTTATTGTCTTAGTAGTTGATTGCTTTTAGACTGACTCAAATGCTGTAATATCAATCATATACCGCCTCATTGTCTGAACAGACCTAAAAGATAGACATATACATACACACTCATATATTTTCTACCTCCACGTCTTCTTCCATGATTCCCGGAGAGGCAACAATAAAACTCTTTAATGTACCGTGAAAGTGATGGTCGATATACGACCAACATCTAAACAGTTGTCCGCATACTTCCAGGTTATGGCTGTGTTGGAATGACATTAACGGTGCTGTATATATATCACGTGGCTGTTTTTCACATTATGGGTGTCACCTGGTAACTTATAGATGCAGCTATAATTGCCATTCTGCAGTGTAAGACAGAAGACTGCACAGCTTGGTTTTACAGGTGTTCTGCTGAACCACTCACGGTCTCTGTTTGTGTGAAAGAACATTTTTAAAGGATTTACCTCAGAAATGTTAAACACCACCTGGACTACATCACTACATACCTTAATTGCCTACATGTGAATAATTTCAAACTGACATAACATATAAATAGATGTAGATTTTCTGAAAATCGAATATGAACTACTTTTTATCACATAAGCTGCTTTCACAGCTCCCCAAGTAAAATTTCTGAGCCCATGTGAGACTGTAGCAGGAAAATCTCCGGAAGATTCATGGCAAGCGTGTGGGCACTCTACCCAGGCGCCACCCCTCGCCTGAATGTTCCGTAGATTTTCCTGCATGAACGCGTCTGTCTAGGACAATCTCTGGCTGCATTCTACATATGTGATCGCCAAGTCCGTAAAAAGTCCAGATAATTTCCCCGACGTTTTCCAGAGTATGAAAACAGCTTTAGTGTAAAAAGGCACATTTCCATCCAGTGCTGTGAATGTGTCCACTTACCCACGACGTCTTTGCTTATTTTATTCCTTCAACTCCCTATAAACAGTTTTTACATCTCAGTGGTTTTGTAACTTCCAAACTAATATTGGTTTATTTCCGGCGTGAAAAGCATAATCTGTAAAGCCAACCTATTGAGTGTTCTCTCTCTCGCTTTCTTCTCCTCTAACACACACACACTGTGACCCAAAGAAAACACCACCAGACTGCATTTCCTTGACTAAGTGGGAGGAAAACAATATCACTATCACACAGTCTAAACAATAAACCCACAGCCCAATTAAATGAATTTTAACACACACACACACACACACTTCAACACTTGCATTTCGAAATTGACAAGGCTATATTGTCCAAGGTAAACAGTAAACATGTACGCTCATTAGACTGCAACTGCAGAAGAGGAAGGAAAAAAAACCACGGCCAGTGTGGTAGACAGTGAGGTTGCTTTTTAAAATTGTGTTTATTTATGTTCTGAGTTTGTTAGTGATTGGTAAGTGACTGCGCGTGGGATTATTTATTTATTCTCCACAGGAACATGCAGCTTTGTGGTGTGCTGAGCGACAACGTGGGAGTGGAGTGACCTGAAAGTGGAAACAGGTGGGATAACTGCTGGGAGAAGAGAAGGATGGAGAGCAGCTGAGACACCAAGAGGTATGATACTGTGGGAAAATAAAAAATAAAGTAGGAATCAAAAGAAAAATAATAAGAAGAATTTTTTTTCTTTAATCGCTCCTTTTGAGACATGCTCAAAGAGAAAGATGACTTCCTGTTGAATGGAGTCATGAATAAATCTGAATCCGAAAATAGGTAAAGTTGTTGGAAAGCACACACATAAAAGAAAACACCTTGTGACTGATTCTCTGGATTTTTCTCTTCTGTCTGATAATTTGCCATCTCCAGCAGGTGAACAAGTATATATTCCACTGTGAACAGCTAAAACAACATGTTGAAATGATTCTGTATTGGAATTTTATTCTGTGCAGGTCATAACCAAAGGAAACCATAAATATATCACATTTGAAAGTGCCAAATGTTTCCAAGTGAAAAACTGCCAATATCAGCATCACTTTCTCTCAAGCATTTTATCTCTTCTGTGCAGGAGAGAGGAGGAAAGAACCGATCATGAAGGAGGGAGTGGCTGTCCCAGGAAATGGATGGCTGTTATCTTGCCATGACTTGTAAAAGTGAGTGTTATTTTAAGGGGAATCATCTGCAGAGGTTGGTGCAACCTGAATTCATACTCACAGATTAACTTGAGCATCATATTTTACAGAGAAGGATAGTTGACATTTTTTTAAATACATCTAACACACTATCACTTCATCCTGTCAAAATAAGTAATTTCCTTTATTTTTCATGAAATGAAATAATAAAATTCGGTAAGGCATCCAGAGCAAATAGTTGAACTGGAATCTGTGTGAGAACTTGATAGACCTTCACATTCCTCTCAAGTGAAATAAACATCTGTGGACCCACTCTGACTGGCCAATAGCTAGGAGCCAATAGGAGGAGCTGACAAAAAGAGAAACTGATAGAAGGATGAAGTGCAAATCAAACCTTAAAGCATTTAAGTGAATAAGTACTTATTCACAGAAATAGAACATATTATCCATAACTATGTGTTTATATATGTATAATCACCTGCAGAGAACCGATGTTTTTTCGTCAACTTTGAATGAGTTAAATATAGTCACATGTGGTGGACCCGACCTCCGTGTGAGTCGCCATGTTTGCTACGCCGTGTTGAATACCGTTGTTGCACAAAACGGTCCAGAATATGTCTCATTTCAGTGCTGCCGGAAACCGGAAGTTGAATCAGCGGTGCGCCACCATAAAGTGTCCCTGTCAGTTGCTCAGCTGGTTGCGGTTTGCAACTTTGCCACCAGATGCCCACAGAAAATTACAAAAATTACACTCTGGGGCTTTAAGGGAGGAAGCTGACATGTCGCCCCAGATGGTCTGTGAGTCTTTGAGCAAGACACATTTGACAACATCCTCCCTGTAGTTTGTGTGTATATGTGTGTCTGTCTGATACAGCACAGCTGGGCACTGTACTGTTGAATCAGGGAGTCCTCTCCCCTCCTCCTCGCTCAGCTGTTCTCCCTGTTGATCCCATCATCTTTTAAGTGTTTAAGATGATGCTAATAAATTTAAACTGCCGTATCTCTTTACTTCTCACTCCTTCTATGAGGTAGGAATTATAAAAAATATTTTTTTAGAAAGTGTGTGTTTTGTGTGATATAGCCTATCTCAGTATAAATCACACAAATCAGAATTCAATGTGAGGATACGTCGCAAAAGAGAACCCACACAACGCTCTCAGTCAACACAGCTGACACCATTACATTAGTCTCCGGTCACGGAGGGGTTTCGACTTGTGTTGTCGGTATGGTGGGTCAGATGTTGGCAGCAACTGACCGAAAGAGGAAGTTGAGACAGGAGGCATGTGCACTCAACTTCCCATCAGAGGGCTTAATTGTTGTGTGCCAGCGGGGACGCTATTTCTTTTCCTTTTTTTTTGGTCATTCTCTCTCTTATCCGTCTTCCCACTTTCCATCTCCACATTGTTTACATGTGATTCTCATCTAGATAGAGAAAGCCCGAGGGGAGCGGGGGGACTGCAGATAGAGACATTGCGATGCCTGTGGCCCAGCTCGGCTGAATTTCCTGCTGGGTTCTCACAGCTTATCAAACATCACAGTTCGCCCAGTCAGGGGAGGAGAGGAGCAGAGGGGGGCGGGGGTTCTCGTCCCCTGAAGCCGTCCTGCATTCACAAACACTGAGGCTACATCCACACTAACACGTTTTCGTTTTAAAACATGCATTTTGTTTCTAAAGCCCCTTTCACACTGGCCAAAAAACCCGTTTAAACCCGCAAACACCCGGCGTTTTCTGCAGTGTGAAAACATTTAATTGGCATTCAGCCCCGGGTCAAATGACTCTGCAATAGACCCAGGTAATTATCGGCTTCACCTCCGATCGGCATTGGTGTGAACGTCACACCCGGGTGAACCCCGCTACTTTGCGCGATGACGGAGGCAACGAGGGCTCGACTCCCCCGTCGGTAACTGCTGTCACCTCACCAGCTGTAGGAAAGAGACCTCTCATGTAGCTAGCTCGCTGAGCCTAGCTTTGGCTCATTGGTGGTAACAACAGACACAATGCAGATCATCAATGAGGGTCAGAACGGGGCACTTTATTTCAACCCTTCGGTGGACACACACGGCCTCATCAGGCGGTCTCTCGTTACACAGTGGCCACAAACTGTCGGTAACATGGATGATGTGCGGAGCAGCGACAACCTTCTTCTTCTCTCATACACACACACACACACACTTCAAACCCCATACGGCCGCCTGCTTAAAGGGCCGGGCTCGGCTCGTAACACTGCGCACTCTTTGAAAGAGTGACAGGGACAAGTACAAGATCTAAGGTAGCGTTGACCACCGGCTCACTGGCGACCATGCTTTCTGTTGTTTACGACACTGTTCTTCTTCTTTGTTTTACGGCGCGCACCGCTCTCTACCGCCATCTATGGCCGCCAACTGTCACGACACGATCATCAGACCCTCGGTCTGCTCGCAGTGTGAAAGTGGCCAATTGCAGATTAAACCCGTGTCGACCCGCATTTAAAAAAGCCGGGTCTACACGGTAATTTTGGTGTGAAAGAGGTATTAGTTACAGAAAGTACTACAAAAGAGAAAACATCAATGGTGAAAAGTAAGAGCAGTGATTTATTTTCTTGGAATGACGACAGGGGGAGCTAGTACTTAATGTTTACGATGTTTTGCATTCACTGCTGGTAGTCGAGCTGTGACTACCAAGAACCAACCAGGAAGCGTATATGGGTGACCGCGTCATTTAAAAAAAAAAAAGACTCCATTCTTGGCCGTCCACAATACAACATCGCCCCGGAGTTTTCAGACTAAAACGAGACAAGTGTGATATGTCTTTTAAAATGAAAACAGTAAAGTGAATGTGGCTTGAGACAGGTCGTCATTAAAGTCCAGTGAGCAAATGCTTATAGCAAAAAGAGAAAAAAAATAGTAAAATATAATCACAGCTCATTGTTAACCAAACCTAAAAAGGCAATAGTTCATGGAAAAGAACATGTATATACTTAATATCGTTTCCTGATATTCAAATCATCAGTGTATGTTTACAGTTAGACATTTTGTATTGTGAGTTGGGCTGCAGTGGGAGTATGTGTTTCAGCATGTCAGCTCTCCGCATTCCCTAAATGAATCATTTTGAATCACCGCTGCATCCTGTGCTGGCTTCAGCTTGTAATTGTGGTCACTCAAGCATTAAAAAGCAAGAAAGAAGTGAACAAGAAAAGAGAAAGAGACAGACAGAGGAGGAAAAGCACAAAATAGAAAGGGAGATGGATTACGATAACTTACCGACCCTTACACAAATTCGGTAAATATTCACGGTTGGAGACAATCAGCCAATGACCGCTCTCTCTCTCTGCTCTTATATAAATTTCCATGTTATTTCATTTCTTAATCCTCTCAAACAAATACCCCAAAGTACTTGATTCATTTAACATGATCAAGAACCAAAGGTCCTCTGTTCCTGTTCACCTGGACGTTGACAACATACCACAGTAAAAGTCTGACAATTAGATCAATGTAGGGATGGCGCACGGACTCTGCTGTTATTCCTAATCTTCTTTACCGCACCGCTGACTCCTCCTTTCAGGCAGTTATTATGAGGCATGTACTTCTGCACATATTCATTATGGCAATGGAATGCGTTTACACAACTTTCATTGGGTCTCAGAGGAAAATGCTTACGATAATGTGTGAGCCAGTGAAGCGTGACTTCCAATCATGAAAGTCTTCGTCAGGTGTGTTTTTAATCTACCGCATCACTTTGGGGAACCCTCAGCGCTGATGTCTGGTGCTGGCGGGGCCTGTTGTGAGCCATAAATCACTCTATTACTGTGTTCCCAACAATTGAAAACAATTAAGAGCAGTTACGCAGCCAATTACCAACACATCCTGGTTATTGTGGAACCCGAGTATCATTACGGAGTGCAATGATAATATGGTCCCAATTCATGCTGAGGTGATTGCGTCAGTCACTTATTTCCCTATAAACCTAAAATGTAAGCGACCAATTTCGACTAATTGGAAACAATTCACAGCAGTTAGGAGTTTCAATAAAAGTAAGGCCACTCGTAGAGCAGTTTCTGTAGGGGCCCGCGATGGAGGCGAAGTGCCGAGCACAAGGGCGCAAAACTCCAGGGTCACGACCGAAATGGGAGACATGAATGATTACAGGTTTGTGCGTATGCGTGTATCTGTAAGGTCTTGTGTGGCACCTGACAGTCTGAACAGGCCAGACTGAGCCATTAAAACACCTTCGACTCCATTAGGACCATAATGGGCGCTGTGTCAGGCTGCTGGGCACTGCACTCTGGCTGCTACCATACAGCTCAATCCTTCACTGGAGAGGAAATGAGGAGTGATCGGCACAATGACTCATTATGGCGTGCACGTGGCACTTGGACAAGCCAGGTATATATGGTCCGAGTGGCGGCGAGGTTTCCATCTACTGCGGGGCTTATTAACATGCAGGCTGTTGGTGCTGAAACGGGAAGCAACTTGTAGCCTCTGCGTGCATTTTGTGTGTGCGTGCTTGGCTGCGTATGGGACCGATAAAAGACGCAGACCAGTGTTTCAAGTATGGAATTTCACTCCCTGGCACCGTTCTCCCCGCTTCTCCATGTTTGCACGCCGCCCACTTGTACACTGTCACAGGCTGGTAACACCTAATTGTGTCATGCAACAATAATCTCTAATGGCTGACTGCATGAATACAGAGGAAGCACTGTGTCAAAGTACACACCAAATATGTGGTGTGAACGAACCTAAACAGCTGAACCCTCACCACTGCTAACATGCTACCTGAGATATGGAATCAAACTGACTTGTCGCTTGGTTGTATAATCATACTATTATAATCCTGGTGTGCGGATCAATTTCTTTGCTGTAGGTTAAGTGATTGTGTCTGTGGCACTAAGCTGCCTTTCTTTGACACTCATAACAAGGGCACTGGGTAATAAACTGGGAGTAGGTGGAAAAGGGCGTGAAGCAGTGATAAAGTTTGGAAAATGAAAGTCTTTATCTGCTTTTCATCTGCAGCAATGGTCATTAGCTGAGCTTGTGCTAGCTTGCAGTAAATTCTTTCACCTTTCAAATCACAGGGTCATTCCCTTGAATCACTAGAGGGAGCCAGTTATAAATCTAAAGGGTTTTATATTTCCCCTCAAGGGATAGCTCATTAGATTTGGAGCGAGCAGTGCAACTGAAACCAATACCATATGGTTGTTAAGGGAAGAAACTCAATTAGCAAGTTAACAGGGTCATATGAGGGCATTAGGTTTCACTAGAGATACAGACAGACCGAAAAGATGAAGCAACATATGATGGTGGATCAAAACATGAGGGGGAAAAATCCATGTATGTTTATTTGAATGAATAAAGACAAGAGAATATACATGTTCTCACTTTAATGATATTCATAAATATGATAAGTGGGAGACCAAGGAGTAAGGCTCTCTTACTCATATTCAAATGATCAGCAGATTAAGATTGAGGAACAGTTTGACATTTTGGGAAATACAAATATTTGCTCTCTTGACAATAAGATTGACCACAATCAGACGTCTGTCTGAGCACTGGGAACAAAGGAAAACAATGAAGTCCACCAATTAACATCTATAACCACCATCTCTGGATTCAACAAGTAAAATATAATGTGTTAAGTAACGTCCCTTAGAACTGCATAGAGGTGGATTTGTTTTTGACCTCTTTTCATCGTTTCACCCTGCTTCCAGGCTTTATGGAAACCTTCCCTAATCATCTCTGGACTCCAGCTTTGTATTCAGCATAGAAATATGAGAGAGGTATTGATTTTTTTTTCCCACAGCAGGAAAGCAAATTGGGGAATGACTTTTCCATTATATTGCTCCAAGTTTGCTTAAGAATGTTTGAAACAACTAAACTAAAGATCTCTAAATTCTTGTTAACTTTTTCCCCCGCAAGGCAAATGATTGCCACTTCAAGCCAAACCATCATTGCTCTGGCCTCAACCCAGACCTTAACCTTAAACCCCAACAAAGAAGTGGTGTTTTTTCCTCCAGCCCCCTCACCCGCTCAGCCAGACCACCTGGGAACCTGTCTCTATAGTCTCTGGTCTAACCTCTACCTGTTTGACAACCCCAGCATGAATCATGACCTCATTCTGGTGAGTTAATCACTAAAAAAAAAACTAAAAAAAACAGCGATCCTCTCAGGAAGCAAGACTTAACAATCAGGAAGTTCAGATAGAGGGATAGCCCGAGGCTGGTAATCAATCATGAGGTGTCTGGCGTGGGGTCACCTTTACGTGCCTGTGTTTGTGTTTAAAGCGTTCATTGTTTCCAACATATTGTAGTATGGACCGAGGTAATATCCGAATTTGCGATTTGCCACTACCTAAGATATGACCTTGTCCAACCTTTGTGAAATAACAAAGATATTAGTGTTGCCCCGGTAACCACTAGCTCCATTATGGCTTCACTGAAG
Organism: Scophthalmus maximus; assembly: GCF_022379125.1. Taxonomy (NCBI): domain Eukaryota; kingdom Metazoa; phylum Chordata; class Actinopteri; order Pleuronectiformes; family Scophthalmidae; genus Scophthalmus; species Scophthalmus maximus. Next base: position 16,182,989 of record NC_061521.1, on the reverse strand, counting down.
CTCGGACACATCCTCACAGGAGGCTTCATTATGACTTGCAAGCAGAAACAGAAAAAAAATACTTTGATGAAAAGCATGTTTTCAGTCGCCCTCCTTGTTGAGACTGTGGTTGTGAGACGACCTTCATTGCTGTGGTTTGTGAAGTATGAAAACTTCTCTTCAAGCTTATTACCTGGGACTATTGAATGAGTGGTGATGTTCTGACTGACAGATAGACACACTAAGAGCGCTCATGTTCTCCCCGCTTCGCAGATGAAATTGTGATGACATGCTTGATGTTTTACCTATCTAGAAATCTCTTAGGGAAGAACAGGAGACCACAGGTTGTCAGGCTGTGTTGCTAGTTAGTATTGAAATAGATTAATTCCCTCTGCTGACTTACTGCAAGATCAGATTTTGGCTACACAGCAGCAATACATCACATTATTATGGAATGTATTTCCCTTGATTAGCTTCCTGCTTTCTTTTGTGCACTCAGAAACATGCCGATGCATGCTCTCATTCACATCTCACATGCGAGGAAAACATTTTCTTTTAGGGGACAGCTCTGGAAGTTATTATAATATTCATGTTAAGTCGTATGCAGCTTGACACACCACACCTGTTCCACTGAGACATTGGTTGAATGGAAGAAAAAGGCAGTTCTGGAAATGCATACTCTCCTGCTGTTTATAACTTTTCTCTCAAGTACCCAGTCTCCCAGTTTGCCCCGCTCTCCAGCTCCCTAAGCCGTTTTTGCCAGTTCCCGCTAATGGATATAGCTGGAAGCTGTGGTTAATGGGCCGTATCATTGTATGGGACACATCCTCCTTTCATCATACCTCTTTTCTGTACCGCAACTGTGTGTAAATTGCATTTTTTTAGTGTGATAGAATCCAAATCATAGAACAGATGTTTTCCATAGCATCTCCATTACTGTCAGATCTTGTACGTGGAGGAAGTGAAGAGCAGGCTGTCAACTCACCCGTCCAAAATACAGTGAATTTGAAAAATGGTAGATACTCTCCCTTTCCATTCACAGATAGGTTTAATCGTCTGAACGTATCTAACTCAAGTGCAGTATCATGCTGTGCAACAATGTCCCATACAGTATACTGCATTAACAGATAATTTGTGCTGTACAAGCTTGTTTCTACCACATAAGATACATCTTACACCCACAATTTGTTTGAGACATTTATTTGGTTTCTTGGCAAAAGTAAGATGCGAAGGAAACAACACCTTTACGGCTCACTTGTAAATACTATGTTGTATACCATTTGTTTATTCCATACATAAACCAACCAAACATCACGTTGTGGTATCAGGCCAAGTGCTGTGACATCCTAACATGTTAGTAGTTAGTACGGTGTATGTATTTTATAACTTTCGGACAGAGCCGGTGAACAGTCTTTATGTAAAGCTTGGATAATCCACTGCTCTGTCCTCATGCCAATTCATATGCAGATATACATCTACCTCTTACCAAGTTACGATAAAAGAAAATGAAGAATATTAAAACAACAACATGTTATATAAATTCCCATGGAATTCAGTGATGGCATTTTTTGACAATTTTGCAATTCTTCCAAATTTTTGAAGGAAATTAAAATGAATTTCTGCAAGTTTGAACCTGCAACATATATATGTATATGTAAATATATACATTTACCATTTGTGGCAGGACAGATGTAAATACAGAGAAGCAGCTCAGAAGAGGAGTGTTTTAGTTTACAACTGCAATGTGAAACTGAGACTGAGTGAAACAAGCTGCAACTCCTTACCAGCATGTGTTAGCTCCACCTTTGCAGCTGCAGCTCGGCACATCCTCGTGCACCGCGCTGCTACAGTCTCCTTTTTGTGAAAGCTTTGAGGACATCAAAGACAGGCTTGCTTTTTGTCTGTGCATTATAAACGTTGAACCACTTGGCTATCTAACTGTGTATGGTCAATGTCCACACATTACATCCATTCTGCATAGTTAACACTGAGCCAAAAGAAGTAAAATATTGGTTGTATCCAGAATAGGTTTTGTAACATTGTCTTCTTGTTAAAAGCTAAAAGCATAGCCATCAGGTGGAGTTGTTCAAATCTGGATGTGTAAAAAAAAAAGTAGTGATAGTTGAATAATAACTATTGCTGCATTGGAAGATTGAGAGGGCTGGACATGCCAAGGATTATAGATCTCTTTTGTGTTCAAGCTGTCTTTGCGCCGTCTAAGCTGCACCCCTGCTGACTTTAGCTGCTGCGATTCTATAGACTCTGTCAATGAATGTCAGTGTTGTAAACCTATTTTCATAGGCTCACTCTCCTCTTTGATCCAGTCAATTTTATTATTAGCTTTTAAAGGAAATGGTATGTTGACTGCTTATCCCAAAGAGCTGACACGTCCCTGCGGGGTTTGGGAGTGACTGGGAGGAATGAAAGGACAGATGGAGCCGGAGAGAACTAAGACCTCTGATGTGTGGTTAGCGATAGAGCTTCTGGTTCTCGTTGTTTGATGTCTGTGAGCTGTCCGGAGCCTGACAGGTCAAACAGTGAAACACCTGGAACACTGTAAATTAGATATTTCATCAAAAGGGTACTTCAAAGTCATACTCAAAAAAGCCCACATACTACATCCCAGATTTCGGAGGAAGATTTGTCTCCATACATCAAGTCATATTGTTTTTATTATTAGCACTGATGGCCTTATTCAAAAGAGATGGTGCAATAAACTGGATGACTGACTCTTATTAAATTTAGCGGGACATTAGAAACACTCTGTCTAGACTCAACCTTTCTCATCCTGAGGTGGAAAAAAAGCTGTGGAGCATTTAACTCTTTATAAACACGTACATGAATCAAAGAAATTATAATAATAGGTCACAGATGTTGATTATCCACACTGTTTATGACAATACTATTTAGGTTATCAGACCACTCTCACTTTTTCTTTTATATTTCCACAATAAAAACTCGACAATCATGCTTTTGTTTGGCGTTGGCGGAGGTCGGCGCTCGACTGAGTGCCATTGTATTCGTGTGTATCGTACTTGTTGTTTTTGATCATTTATATGAGTTCACCCTTTATTTTTCATAATTGAAACGCACGACTTTAAGGAAAACACAGTAGAAGTCATGCTGCGGTGTTGTTTTTACTTCCAGACGTTTACTTCATTATAAAGGGTTCCTGCTTTTAATCTAAAAAAAACCCTCATTGATGTTGATCTTTTAAGAGAATTCCAAGTGTGCACACTGCAGCACTGTAAAAGAGCTGCTTTTGTGCAAGTCATAAACAGTGTCTTTGCAAAGCTTCACTGACAGTAAAACAGTGGGACTCTGTATAGTGCGCGCGCACAAACACGCACGCACACACACACACACCTATATATGCACACATAGACATATAGATTTTCTAAGACTCCCCTGATGATGCCCTAATTAAGCTCTACCACATGGAAGCCATTGAGTGTGAAATTGAAACCAGAGACGGGGACATCATTATAACGTCAGTGCTCTAACTTGAGAGTTCGGCGTAGGATCACATTGTCCTCGTGCAGGCAGTCAGCTCCAAATCAAGATCTCGCACACTTGTGAAGAGATTAATCAGTATTTTCTTTGGCTGAGAGTTGATGCTGAAAGATGTGGCTCAAAGAAACATCACTGTATATATTGATGTCTTAGAAACAGGGATGTTTAGGACCTTTCTGTAACGTAGCTGTTACAGAACTCATTTTTGGCAAATCACTATGTGATGCTTCAACAAAGAGGCAATTGCCCCTGTAATGTTCCAAACAGTGCAGCTTCAAGTTCAAGTGCGCGGTATAAATGAACAAAAAGCAGCTGTTGCTGAGCCCGAGTGGCAGTGGAAAGAAAAGGGGGGCATGAAATTAATTAGACAAATAATTAAAGTCAAGAAGAAGACTGAAGAGGGGTTTTCTAATGAGCTCTTTGACAAAATCAGGAGAGGGATTACCAGGCATGGCAGTGAGAAGCAAAAATAAACAGAGCAGGGGAGTGTGTCTCGTGGAGTTCAAAAGACCCAGAAGGTCATATCTCAAAATGATGCAGCGTGTCAGCGCCCTGTGGACAACGCACACAAACAAAAACAAATCCTCCGTTCTTCCCCATTAAGCCCAGGCCTACAAGCTTATTGTCTGTGATGAAATACTAATACTGTACTATTATTGAGCTGTACCAAATCTACATAATAACCATATACAGTAGAGAAAGGATTATACATAATAAATGAATTCTGTCATCCTTTCCATTTCCCTTTCTATTGTGTTCCCACTAATCTGTTGTTAATCTAAGGCTCTTTGCTTTGGAGAGATGTCGCTCCTTGTAGCCTTTCCCATCCTTACCCCTCACTCCAATGCCCATGCAGGTTACATGTGGGGGGGGGGGGGGGGGGGTCAGAGGAATGGTTGAAGCTCCAGGGGTCAGACCCTCTCTTGGATTTTGGTCTTCAAAGAGTACCCAAGAGAACCACAACTTTTTGCCTCCTTAGCCGTCCTTCCCCTCGTTTGTCTCCATGCCCCTCTGCTGACAGCGGACCTGCTGCACTGCTCACACTGTCAGCTGTGTGATCCTCTGCGCAGAAGTTGCCGTGCTGTACGTTCACATCTCCGCACCTCGGACCCAGCGTTTGCCAGATGCTACCTTTTTATCTGACCTGAGTTCACACTGTCATCACTTGTTGCCTAGGTGCCAAAACTCTTACCACTCCCGCTCTACCTTGTAGGATTAAACCGCGGGGAGGGACTGGAGAGAGCCTGTGTTGTCTGTTGGGATTCATGAGACCTCTGAGGCTGGGGCTTTGATATACTGATCTGTCATCTCTTTCTGTCTTCATCTATTCCCCTTGTCTGTCTGTTCCCTGCAGTTGTTGACGTGCCTCCTAATGTGTATTTAACGTCTCTTCTGCCCTGTCACCACATAGTTAGGATGATGTCTGCCCTGCAGTTCGGCAGGACACGCTGGGGTTTTGATGGCGGCGGAACAACTGCTGCATACGCTCCACTGGGGCCTGCTGGCTCTGTGTCTGTCTGCCTTTTTATCCCTCCATCCATCCTGTCCCTCCATCCCACCACCCCTCCTCTCCTGAGGTTTATGTCTCCTCATCCCCCCCCCCCCTTTGTCACAGCGTGTCCTGTCATTGCTCACAGTGGCTATCCGATGACAGGAGAGTGCAGAGGACAGGGAAAAAAATGTTTATGTGCATGTGTTCACTCAGCATCTTCTCACATCGTAATCAGCAGTGTAGCCGCCGACAACAGGGAGCAAATCACATTAAGATAATTGGGAAACACTTCATGTCGGACAGCTGGAGCTGCGCAGGATTGATTAAATAAATTTGATGTCACGCGGGAAAATCAGCCTTCCCAGAGCTCTGTGTGTGTTCGTGTGTGTAGTGTTGCACACATGCAGCGATAAAAGACACAAGAGAGGAAGAAACAAGGGTTTAGTGACTTGCCAAAAATAAAGTAAGAGTCCAACCTGAAATACTTCACAGCAGAGAGAAATTGCTGTGCACCCTTTGGGAGCGGGAAGCCTGAGGAATAAGGCATGAGTGCTTGGCATGAGCTCAGGTTTCCCTCCAGATACTCAAAAACATACGCCTCACATTTCTCCAGAGTGACCACTAGATGTCCTTATTATCTATGTGTTAAATTTCCCTTTGAATGCTCTTTGCTGACATGCTTGGATCGTACTGATAAAAGTCGCTGAAGTTGCTGCACAGCATTGGGCCTACAATGTTTGTTTGTGCGTGTTTTTTTTTTTTAAAACATCCCCCTGAATATGTAGGTCAATTGTCAAAATCTAAATAGTTTTTAATGGGTGCAAAGCAGCTGATGAATGTAACATGTCTACAAACTCTCCGCATGCAAGACGTGAGGAATTTGTTGAAGGGATAAAAGTCATAAATGCGCAACTTGTGCCTGCGAGGTTCATATTTCATAAGGTCACCTCAACTCTTCCTTACACAGAGGGAATATTGGCTTGAACTAAGAGTATGCAAATGAGCAGCAAGTAATCAAAGTTACAGCTGAACTGTTTAAGAGTTCATTGAACTGGAATAAAAAGATGTGGAGGAAATTGCTTCAGTTTGTCATCGCTGTGGCAAATTAGGCAAGGACTGGATAAATGGATTAGCGTGCTTGGTGGGTGTGTGTTGGAGGAAGAACGAGAGTGTGTGCATGTGTCAAGTGGTTACGTGTGCACGTGTGTGAGCTCACTTTGTGTTATCTGTACACACAAATGCATGTTTTTTTTTTGCATCTGCCTAGGGATGAAATACCAGGATACACAACATTGCTTCCATCTTTTTAATGGCATACATCCTACTCCTCCCTGTGTTGTCATGGTGATGTGTCCCTTCCCAACCTTTTTTTAGATAGGTATGCAGGGTTTGTTCCTCCTTTGCAATCTGACACACATACAGCAGAAGCTACCTTGAGAATATACCGTATTATAGACTCGTCATATACAGCTTGCAGTGTTGTGGACCAAAATTCCAAACTCACTTACGTTCAATTTATGAGGACAAGCTAAACTTATACCTATGGGCTTATGATAGACCTGATGTTAAACCGGAACAGACCTTGAAGGGATTTGAGTTTTGAAATAACCTTTCCCTTTGATTCATTTTGAGTAATTTAAGGGGTTCCTCAATCTAATTTCTTTTAATTCAAACTGTCCCTGGACAGTGCAGAACTATAGCCAGCCATAAGTAAACGATTAGGAGGCGAAATAAGGACTTCAAACACCAAAGGGATCTTATTTAGATTTATTCAATGAGAGGATAAGGGAGAAAGGAGAGGTGTGGATAGACGGGCTTGACTGTCTTATCTGCAGCCCGTGGATACATCCGCTTTTCACACCTTCTGCTCTGTCTGCTACCCACGCAAACACGCTAACTCACACAAAGAGGCACACAGAAGCACTCTCCTGCACTTGAAAACACAGTGGATAATAGAAACATTGCAGGATGATTAATTATCACATGTATTGGAGATTATTTAGCCCAGTAAATAAAACACAGTTACCCGAGCAATAAGTTGTCATCAGAATCCTCCTGTTCTGCCGTGGCTACATAAGCATAACACTGATTTGCACATTACAAGCGCAGACAAAAGAAAAAATATCAGTATTAGCAAATGCAAAATTTAACTGTAGCCTGTTTTTCTATTTTCCATTTTTACCATTGTGTGCAGCTTAACAAAACCTTTGTTCCACACAAACACAGGCAGACACACTCAGCACAACCCCTTAACACGTTATTATCAAGGCAGACAAAACAAACCATTTTCCTGTACGAGTGGTTTCCTATTACATTTGAACAGCAAGCAAATTGGGGTGAGGAGACTGTTGCTGATGAGAAGTGTGTGTCTGGGTGCCAGGTGCAGTGGAGAGCTCTTTTTGCATATCAGAGAAGTGCTATTATGAGTAGAGCCATGCATACTCTGTGTTAGTGGGTGTAATGACCACATTAAGGTCGACTAAATGAGGGCTTACTCTACACACACACGCATGCACACATATAAACATGGACACGCTCATGCAGGTAGACAGTGGCATTCACATGAAACCAGACTGAAACGCAGACTCAAATACTCAGTTGTCCACTGTATGCACTGAGTGACGGGCCATCAGTAATGGAGCAGACCGCAGGAGTAAAAGCAACAGCGATGAGGCCGCATCTCCATAAAACCTGTTCGCTCCTCGCAGCCCCCATGCATATTCAGACAGGTCGACTGAAGCTGTGCCACATCGTTAGCAAATGAAAAGTAGTTTAGCATGAGAATGAGCCCAGGGGTCACCGGGAAAAGAGGTGCACAGAGACCGAACAAATTCCAGTCGGCCTGTAATTGCCTCAAGAGGAGTAGGGAGGCGGGAGACGACGCGGCAAAGAGGAGCATTTATTTCATTTATTTTATGAAGTATCACATTTACAGCGTTGCCTGTATCTGGATCTATGTTTGTGAGGAACATCTGTTTGCATAATAGGGGCATTGTTATTAGACTGGACCATCTGATATTGAAATCACAGTGGCGTTGGTTAGCAGGGTTTCATATCCAGGTGGGGTGATGCATCTGCATCAGCGAGGGTTACAAGCTCTGATTTGACACAATGCCACACACACACACACACACACAAAAAAATTGGATTTGTTTTTGGTGGAGATTGCACGCCAGCTATTCTTTGCAAAACTTTAGAGAAAATATCCTGACAACAGTAACTTGGGGAGCAGCTGGCATCCCCGTTGTTGGCAGAGATTCATTAAGACTGGTTTGACATGTTCTGCGAGTTTTCCACATCCGTCCCACAGCGCAGTGCATCCACAACGTCTCTGCGTTACACTTGTTGACTGTGACATGCTTCCTTTCGACAAAGTTCGGTGTAATCCGCTCGTCTGTGGTTTTCAGATCACGTCCGCCGAAAGACGGGGAGAATCTTAAAGTTTGGTGAAGTTTAGGCAGCTGAGACCCCTTAGATGAAGGCCGGGGAAAGTGCAGGGTGATGCTAAATGATAGAAACTTAATCAGACAGGACCTGCAGCTAAATTGCAATGTTTACATCCTGACCTCTGGCTACATAGGCTCAACACTGTTGTGAACAATTTATTCAAAGATTTCATACCTTACCGCACGTGTGTTCCCTAGTAATTCTAGCAATATCCTCGTTCAAAAGGCAGCCCTTTAAGGTGCCAGCGAAACTACAAAAGCATTTTGTATTAACCTCATCTGCCAGCAACGTGCTGTTTCTGTTAAAGCAATCGTTTTGGGAGATGTGCTTAATCACTTTCTTCCTGAGATTTAAACAAGACAATCAATGCCACTCACATATCTCTATCTCTAGAGCCAATAGACAGTTCAGTTTCAATAGAAAGGGGAAACAGCTGCCTTTGCTCTGTGTAAAGTGTATATAAATCTGCCTACCAGCAACCTCAGAGGTCACCCCCTTCTTTCCAAATCTGTCGGTCTGTTGATGTTGATTTGCACATGGTATTTATCCGCGTTCTACCTTGAGATAAAGAAATCTCTGATCTTTTAAAATATAAATGGGTGGACAATGATGTATTCAGTGTTGCTCTTTGGGGCAGGTCTGGAAGCTTCTTGGTGAAAGGACATTTACGGGTCCCTGCCGCTGGAGGCTCAGAGGGCTCCACTGTCTTGCTCTTTTTAAACTCACTAGTGCGCAAAATATTGGTTTGCTGGCAAGATGACGTTGAGTCCAGCTGTTCAGTTTGCTGTTGGCCAGGTAGTGCGGAGCAGAAACCGGACGAGGATTGATCAGCAATAAAGATCAACACCAGTCTGAACCAATTTACACAACCTTAGAGAACCTGGCATGCTTCACTGCTCACCTCCCTCCTCTTTCACTCACGTTCTTTGTCTTTCTCTGTCCTCTCTCCCTCCCTCTCTCTCTCTCTCTCTCCCCCTCATTCTTTTTTATGTGTAATCTCTGTGGCCCAAGTTGTCCACGGAGCAGAAAGTCATTAAGTGTTGGAGAGGCGACAGTGCAGCGATGGTTCAGCCTGAGAGAACACCGTCTCCCCGAGCAGGCCTGACCACGGCTGCACACGGATTAGCTCATTACAGCTTGTACACTTACTCTCTCTGTGCAAAGGGAGAGAGGGAGTCCAGAGGGCAGCCAGGTGATGTTCTAAATGAGACCTTTTTATTTGCAAATCAGTTTCATTCTTTTAAATTTTTTTCTATTTTCTTTTCTTGCCCTTTTTTTGTTGTTGTTGCTTGGACTTCTTTGTTGAGGCATCAATGCAGGGACTCCAGTAATCCTCAGAGAGTGCTGCTCCATGTCCCCATCACTTACAACTCATGTACCCACACACACACACACACACACACACACACACACACACGTACACACGTACACACACACACACACACACACACACACACAAAATTCAAACAACAACCCCAGAGGTGAATTTACGAGAACATTTCCCCAAATCCCCTCAAACTCTACCCTGTCACATTTTATTGATTATACATACCAGCACTTTTGCATGCTGGGGGCCATCGCAGTTGACGTGCAGAGTTTCGCGTGTGTGTGTATACCTCATTAGGCACACAGCAGAGGATAGTAGCCTGGCCAATTACACAAAAATCCTTTTCTTCCCTTTCTCTCTCTCTCTCTCTCTCCTTCCTCAACATCTCCAAATAAACACGACCATTTGCATATTGCTTAATGGTTTGCAAATCATCCGACCCCCCCAATTTGGGCTTAATTGAGGTAATGTGTCATATTGTCAGCTGATCTAAGCAGGATAATCCTTTTTGATGTCATTTTTAAACATTTAGCCTTTTCCCTAACCGTTTGTGTACACTCGTAACGTGGGCTGGTGTAGGTGAAGGTTATGGCCGGAGATGGTGGCGATAGCTCCGGTTAGCTGAAGGACTCGGCAGGCAACAGGTGAGATCCTTCCTTGCTGTACTTTTTTACAAAAACATTGACCATACCATGCCAAGTCTTCACGGCACTGTCTCTCTGTTATACATGCACGGAAGTACGCCGTCCTACACCAACACACTGCAAATAAAAATAAGGTGAGAGCGGATGTGTGTACCTCTTCTTCAGGTCTAACACTACCGTAAAACAAAAAGAGGCACCACTTAGTGGCGCTATACATTCAACAAAACTCGACTGTTGCACATTGTGCAAATGGTCTTTGAAGCAAAGGCGTGTCCAGTACACGCCGTCATCTTACAGTCCCTTGCAAGCCCTATCATTCAGACTGTGTGATGATGTGTGTTTCCAATACGGCAGATTCACCCTGTCACCCATGGACACACATGCATGAAGAAAATGTGTTACGCCCTGTGTAGCAAAAAATGTGGGATCAGTGTCCCTCACTGAATACAGGTTAAGACATGTATAGCTGTAAACTAATTGGCAAAAACAAGTGGTGCTACTCTGCTCTAGAGGATCTAGTGTTGATAGTGGGAAACAGAGCAACTGGGAGAAGCACCAGTGTCACACTACAACCTCTGGTGTGTGTGAGTGTGTGTGAGTGTGTGAGAGTGTGTGTGTGTGTGTGAGTGTGTGAGTGTGTGGTGAGATGACCAATGGAGACCCTGAGAGAGCAGGTTCCCATGACCCATATAGTCCAATAGGAGGTCTCTTCAACTTGTAAAGACACGACTCTGCCAGTGAGAACACACACACACACACACACACACGCACACACACACACACACTTGACACACAATTTGACCACACACACAGACAGTCCAATCTGATCTCAGGCTAATTTAGCAAACACCATCCTTTCTATCTCTGCTCCCTTTTCATGCTGCTCCTGAAGATTTCATCTGTCCAAGAGAGAGCACTGCACAAATCCCCCCCCCCCCCCCCCCCACACACACACACACGAAAAAACAATACAGTGATTCATCAAGCATGAAACAACAAAAGGCAGTACCCCACCAAGACTGTAATACGGATCAAATGCAAACAAGTGTCTGACATGATCATCCGCCATATCCTCAACAAGCTGCGAAATAAAGTTCAGAGAAACTTTATGGAGACCCGCTACACATCTGGACGGCAGAATCTTTGACAGAGAAGCTCTGTCACATCTGAAATCTTCTGAGGTTATCATCTGAAATGATGTGAATATTTATGAGCTGAGAGGAATGAGACAGTCATATCTAAAATATGAATTTCCTAATCAGAGCTAATAAATATTTGACTTGGGGAGTCTATTGAGCAGATTAATAGATATTCAGGGCTAAATTATTAATCGGAAACAGGCCATACAGTATGGTCCCCCATTAGGACTCAAGTCATCTTTGTCACTCACAGATGAAAGTTGAAGTGTGATAATGTCCTTTAGGTGTTTTTACATGTGTCACAAAACAAAATCATGGGATGCTCTTGAATTATCTCTTTATACTACAACCCACCAAGGCTTCTAAGGGTTTTACAACATGTTAAGATGATTGGACAAATAAACCATCCGCACTCTAGCCCAGTATTGTCTAGGCACCCATCCCCCATCTCTGGTCAGCAGACAAATGAAGAAAATACATAACAGAACACATGAGATAACCACGATTAAATTCATCAGGCATTTTAAAAATGTGAATCCCTAATTCAACATCTTTATATTAACGATGGTCCAATGGCTATGTGTAAGTGTTCATTTCAACAAACACACACTCACAACACACAGTTATGAGAATCGTGCCTATTCCAACACAAGTTGCTCAACTTCCTTTTTATATATTCTATATGTGGTTTCCAAGTCCATTTATCGTCCATTAAAACACCATATATATTGACACCATATATTCACAATCACCATATGCCCTTTCTTACTGGCTATTATTGAAACAGACACCGAGCATGAAACCAATCTATCTGACTATTAAAAGCAACTATCAATATTTGGAACATAAACCCAAAAGGGAAGGAAGAAGTGAACATGTACCATGTTGTTGTTCTTTCTTCAGTTTGGGGACTGATCAGTAGATCCATGAATAGAAATGACAATGAAAATGACAGTGATCAATTTACTGCATTCAAAATCCTTGACAAAATCACAAGGGTTTCGCAAATGTTCTTGTTTTTCAAATGCAATCATTTACATTTGATTTTTTTTTCTATGGCTAAAACAAGTTCACTCCAGCTACTCCATAACTTTAAACCTTATATTTTAACAGCCTTTTATGAGCAGCGAGGAAAGAGAGGCTTGGTGAGAAGAAAATAGGAAAAAGTAGTTAGGAAAACCAAGAAGGCAAAAGAAAGGTACCCAATCTCTTCGGCTCTAACAATAGAATCCCAGAGTCATAGCCAGAGAGGAGTCTATTTGAATTGCTTCACTGGGTGCCTATAAACAGGACCACATGTTGAGAGTGATAAACCAGCGGATTTATTCATGCACCTAGTCCTCAGCACTGTAGCTGTCCACATCTTCACATCCACCCAAGTGAAGGAATCTACAAACACCACAGAGAAGCTCTTAAAGTAACCCTATTACTGTGTGAAAGAAACGGCT